>NC_053022.1:444487384-444639035 GCF_003073215.2 Triticum urartu | reverse complement strand
GAGCATTCGCTAAGTTCTTGGGTTGTATGGCACGGCTAGCCAAGATCGATTTAATCCTGATATTCACTTTATCAAAAGGCTCTAATGGGCTGGTTCTGAATCTTTCAAGATGGGAGTCAATGAGATGTGTTGGTTCTGAATCTTTGTTGTACTTATTATTTGAATCTTATTTGTTGGTTATGAATCTTTCAAGATGGGACATCAATGAGATGTGTAGGCATCTTTGTTGTACTTATTATTTGGATCTTATTTGTTAGTTCTGAATCTTGCAAGTTGGTAAACACGGCATGATGATTGGGATGACAACAACCATAACAAACAGTTCAAACTTGGTAGTATTATCTATGTGAAAGTGCGACAAATGTGCTGATCGTGTGCGTCTTGAGAATAATAATTCTAATTGTTGTGCATGTTGATCCTATGGCACTGATAGAACGAGCCAATGCATTGCTTGTTTTAAGTATAAATTTCTTTTAAAGGTAATTAAATTTAAGTAAAGTGACCACTAACTCTTGTTATTACAGTACCAATACAGACCCGCTCGTGAACCGACGTGTGGCCAGAGTAGGTTTCTTGATGGAGGCTTTTGAATGCGCCGAGGCTCCATCTTCTGTAGGGCATGCAACGGGCGAGGGAGTGGTAGTAACAGTTGTCGCCTGTACACACTCAGTTTACTATTGAATCTAGTTCCCCAAGAGCTGAAAAATGAACTGCTGTTGCCACCTACACACTCGTTCACTTGAGGAGACTCCAATGGCAATCCGAGGGGTGAGCCTGCTGGATATGGACTTCAGCAAGGAGTTCCCCTTTGAGTTCGCCGCTCAGTCCTATTGCTGCACCAAGTTGAATGTGATGTACACCAACGATCCGAACTCGGTGAAGCTATGCCTCGCCGAGTTCAAGCTGTACCTACAGGATGAGAAAGCACAAGGTCACAGCACTAGACCTTGTGCCCGTCCATTCGTCTCCTGACAAGGACCGGCGGATCGCTGTTGCCCAGGTATGTGTGCGGGAGGAGGTTCTCGTCTACCACTGCTGTAGGGCCATCAGAGGTTCTGGAGCATTCGCCTATTTTGTCGGCAGCGCCGACTGCACCTTCGCTACGGTGGAGAGAAGGAAGAACACGATGATTCGGCCATCTGGTGCAAAAAGCTTGTCGACATCCAGAAGCAATACAAGATCATCGGCAATGGGCAGGAGAAGGACTCTGTGGTTGACCTCGCCGAGACCATCATCGACCCCTGATACACCAACATGAAAGAAGGAAATGATACAAAAGGACCTAAACACGTGGGAGGTACCTCTGAATCTAGCCTACATAACCTACGCGGCCAAAGACGCATACGCATGCTACGACATGTACAGGCGGATCTTGGACATGACGACGTGTCTGCTTCCCGTAACCGACGAGTACACGGACAGCCGCAGTGTCATGATCAAGCGTGCCAGTAAGGTCTAGATGTTGTACTTTATCTGTTTATAAGCACCTTTATCATCTGAGTGTTTCATGCATTAGCCTATGTGTCGTAATTATCTGTTTTGTCCAAAATATTTCGTTTAAGAACCAATTAACCTGTTTGCTTTTTTAGTGGCTATTTGCTTATGTATGTAACTAGTTAACTCGTTCGTATAATAAAACTAGTTCACTCGGCTGCCGTGCTTTGAATCTCCTTCCTCCCAACATATTCCCCTTCTCAGGTGGACCCAGCAGGTCTCATACATAGACATATGGGACCAACCACCTATCCATTTGTATTTCTTTATTTTGTTCAATCTTTCGTCCTTTTCCTATACAACGGCTGGCCATCATAGCCTATGGCGTTGGCTAGGCCATCCCTCTACTCCGACACATTGTCTGGCGGCGGCAGCTCCACCAGCCCACCCTGCACCCGAACAAGTCAACCCTCATACTCCCCTCCGTTTGCGTCTTCCCCCGCTCCGGTTCGTTCGGTCCGAGGTCTCAACGTCCTCCTCCCCTTGGTGCTCTTGCCGTGGAGCCGCCGTTTGTCGTTCCCAACATTATCAGCAAAACAAGAGGAATCGGGAGACAACTGTTCGTCGAGAGGCTGACAGTCCTGGGCCCACCAGGTCCATGTCCTAGGTTTTGTTGTTTAACATGGGCAGCCCATGACATGTTTCAACATTTTTTGGATCCAGCAGGTATCAAGCGGCCTCTGGGCCTCCCAACCTAGCTTGTCTATAACATCAGCAGCCCAAGTTATGTTTGTTTTTTCAAGATGACGCACGACTTAGTTATATTTTTCTATAAGAATGCAAAACTGAACCTATGTTTTCTATAAGAATGCAAAACTAAACATATATTTATATCTTATTTTATTATATATATATAATAGAAACAACATAAGGTTCCATTAAACCTGTCGTTCGTCCAGCCATTTTATAGACCTTCCAACTTCCTTTAGTTTTCATTTTAACTAATCCTATATCTGAATTTTCTCTCACTTTCTTTTTCGATGTAAACTGAGTTTTCTCCCAGTACTTTTCCCAAGAAACCAACTCAACTGTCCCACGTCTAGCCTAAAAAATAATAATACCCCACGTCCTATTAACTCATCAAATTAAAGTGATATTTTATTTCGTAAATTGAAAGTTCTTACAAAATAATAATAATATTTTTTATATATAACTTGGCAAGTTAACTCCTAGTTATTGCGTACATAAGCTTGCAAAGATTTTACTGACCAATGCAGTAATAGACGTGTTATCATGTGTTTATGTTTTTATAACATTTCTTCGTCCAGCCCAACATGATATTTTCACCCAGCCTAGCAAGTCCGCGGATTTCGAGAAAAATGCAAATGGGCTTTAATTTCTACCATATATATAAACGGGCTGCATAGATGCTACATCATTGTTTCACCCAGCCCACGAAATGGACTAAAAATGGACTGGCTGACATGTGGGCCGGTAGGTTGAAGCCTAAGCAAGGTGTTGGATTTACATCCAACGGCCGGCATTCTTCTTCAATCTCTCGTCTTCTTCCCCCAGTGCTGCCGGGACCGCCTGCTCCAGCCTCCGGCATCCAGCGGGGTTGTTTTGCGCGCCTCAGCGAAACGCTACCCCGCCGACGGCCAGGCCATCCCTCCACTCCGCACCTCATGTTATTCTCTACCGAGTGTAGGCCCACCCCGCACCTGAACCTGTCAATTTTCCCGCTCCTCTCCGTCTGCGACTCCACTGCCGCGTCTTCCCCATCTTCGGGTCGTTCCAGTCCGGGGCCTCACCGTCGTCCACCGCCTCGCTGCACTCGGCATGGCGTGGTTAACAAACAGGAGTCATCGAAAGAGGACTGTACGTGGAAAGCCTAACGGCTGGGACCCACGAGGTCCATGGTTGCACGTAAGGAAAGTTCCTCCTTATTAAGCTGTTTCATCCCCCTGACAGCACGTGAAGGAAGTGCCTCCTTGTTATGCAAAAAAAACCATTCCTCCCGATGATAGCTGGGGCCCGACAGATTTGGTGGCTGACTTGTGGGCCTACTAAGCAGATGTGTACGTAGGGCTTTATCAACTTAATCAAGAAATGATTCTAGCTGCTGCACCGTTGGATGTTAATCCAACAGCCATGCTCCTTCTTCAACCTCTATTCTTGCTCCTGTCTCCCGTGGGCGGCAGTGCTACCGCGCACCCGAACCAGTCAAGTTGCCCACTCCTCTCCATCTGCGACTCCACTGCCGCGTCTTCCCCATCTCCGGGTCGTTCCAGTCTGGGGCCTCGCCGTCGTCCATCGGCCACGGTGCACTCGTCACGGTGTGGTCAACATGGTCAACAAACAAGAGTCATTGGAAGATGACTGTACGTGAGAGGCTGACAGTGGGGACACACCACGCCCATGGAAGCATGCATGCAACTGCATCCTTTCTACCCTAAAAAAATAATGTTTTCTCCCCCTCACTGCTGGGACCCACCAGCTACATCTTCGCACGCAAGGAAGTGCGTCCATATTACGGGGAAAAAAATGATTCGCCCCGCTGACTGTTGGGACCCACCAGCTACATCTTCGCATGCAAGGAAGTGCCTGACAGTCGGGACCCACCCGATCGAAGCGTATGTAGCGTTGTCATTCTGGTCGCGAACATGTACGCACATACGATCGGTCTGTCTGCAGGCTGCAGCGATGAACCGTGGCCGTGTAAGGAAGGGCATGTGTCGCAGTAGAGGCGAGCACGTAGCATGTACATGTACGTACAGTGGCCAGGGTGCAAGAAAGTAAATACGGCCACGTATGTACATACGGGCGAGGTCTCGAATGCCTACTCGTGCATACGTATGGCCAGGGCTCGTGTACATGGCTGGGTCGGAACAGAGCAGCTGCGCCATCGTCGTGATCATGGGGAGGCAACTGGCTGGGTCAGAACGGAATGCGTCGTCGTGTTCATCGGGAGTCAAACAGCTTGGACGAAACAACTGATGGAAATGAGGCTTGGCGTACCGCAGAACAGAGGAAACAGCCTTGTGTTCGACCGGCCATGCTGGAAAGGGGATCCTGTTCATCGGGAGGAGTCTGGCGTACCGCCAAATGGAGGAAACGGACCTCCTATGATGGAAACGGGGTCCTGTTGATCGGGAGGGGTGTGGTGGACCACAAAACGGAGGAAACAGACTTGTGTTGGAGCGCTACGGTTGAAATGGGGGTCCTGTTCATCGGGAGGGGTGTGGCGTACCGCAAAACAGGACTCCATGGGGTACTGTTCATCTCCACCGTCGACCTCCTCCAGCCTCCACGGGCTACTGTTCATCCACCATCGACCTCCTCCAGCCTCCACCTGTGACTGTTCATCCACGGGCTCCTGTTCATCCAGCCTCCACCGCGCGCTCCTCCACCGGCTACTGTTCAACCAGCCCTCTCCACTAGGTCCTGTTCATCCAGCCCTCCATGGGCTACTGTTCATCCAGCCCTCCATCGGCTACTGTTCAACCAGCCCTCCACCGGCTACTGTTCAACCAGCCCTCCACAGGGTCCTATTCATCCAGCCCTCCACGGGGTCCTGTTCATCCACCGGCTCGATCGATCAGGGTACTATTCATCCAGCGGTAACGGCCTCTACTACCACAAGGTCTTGTTCATCCAACCCCCCACCGGGAACTGTTCATCCAAACCCCCTCAACAACACTCACTATTCATCAAGGGAAGGAGGCAGCAGTGTTCGATTGGCTTCAGTTAGCAGCAGTGGCGAAGGAATCACTCAGATTCAGTTAACAACAAGGGATCAATCAATCGCTCGGGTTCAGTAACGCATAGCCTGTAGTGCAATCGCTCGATTTCAATTAGAGCCCAACGCCTCGCTTGGGTTCAATGATAGCCCAACGCCTCGCTCGGATTCAATGATAGCCCAACGACTTGCACACACGTGCATACGTACGAGAGAAACACGCATCGCTCGCCCCCCGACCACCCACCGTAACCGGGAACTCCCCGATATTTTCCTCGCCCTTGCGTCTACCATGGTTTTTTCCGTCATGGACAGCCCAAAGAATGTCATGCAGTTGCATCTCCAGCCCACCCAGGACGAAAAGACCATTTTCTGTCATGATTTTTTGTCATAGAAGTAGGACCCCACCACATCTATGATGATACCGGGTTTTGTCACAATTATCGTCATAAGTATGACATAATTTTTTTTTCATTCTGCCCAAAATGTCACGGATGTGTCTTTTTTTTGTAGTGATGTGGCAGAATCTGGTGGAATGTAGACGATATCCAATGGCCAGTAGTGCTCGGATTTGCCATCTCTGTACCATCGGATTGGCTTCATCCAACGAGCAACTTCCAAAAAGTTATTCGCACACTATATAGGTGTATAGATGTATGGATATATATAGATGTGTCCCATGCCGCCGCCTCGAAGTTGGGAAACTGACATCATACGTATTGAACCAGGCTTGGAGTCTGGTACATTGTTCGGTTTGTAATGTAGTTGGTGGCCCATCGAAGTTGTGCATTTGGGATTTAAACACATCCGACACCATAGTACCCATACATATTTTCGGGCCGCATGCAGTGTATACGGGATCTTCTAATCGACCACCTCCCTTGTGCGGTTTTTTGTGACGACACGGATATCTGTGGGCTCCCCGAGTGTATATATATATCATCCCTTCGACCGATAATGAGGGGTATGTGTTATCCATGAATGGATTCCTCCTAGTTCGTGTTAGGGCCGATCACCATCAAATGTCAGTCAACCAAATCTCGAGCTCATGTGTTGTCAGGATGCCCTCCCAGATGCTCAGATTGCTGGGTTTGACCTACATCAAACCCTGCGTATCTCGTCCTTAGCTACCTTGCCTTCATGGTTGTTGTCTGTATCGAGAGGTAGGTACCACATCTAAATTGTTCATTATTCTATATTGAAAAAACACATCACCCCTTCCCAAAATACATCATTTTGGGCCGCATGCAAGAGGTGCTGGTTTTGTGGTCCCTCTCGTGCATTTTTTATGATGGTTCAATCTATTGGCCCAAGCGGTTTATCGACAACAATAACTGTCATTTGACAAAACGATAGATTCATTGGTCCGTCTTATGGTAGGTCATGTCACATTGCATGTATGACCAAATTATTGATCATTACATGCATCCGCCCCACTGACACGAAGTTGGAGGTTGTGGGCCAAGCATCCTAGCTAGGTACGACATTATGTCATTTTATATATCCTAGCTAGGTGGTTGTTAGGGTGCTTTCGGGTTTGCGAGGCAGGTGCCACCAAAGTTATGCATTGTGTATTTAAAGTTTTAAACATCCCCAATATTCGTACAGATATTTGGCCACTTCTAGGTGGTTCTTGAATTCTGGCCCCTCTCATTGATCTTCAACGATGCGCCCAATCATGGGCCCGTGGTGTCAAAGTTGTGCATTGGAATTTTGAACACCACAGACCACCCTTTTCACTCATATATATATATTTGGGCCACATGCTGGTCTAGCTGTCTTTTGACCCTCTCTAAATTATTTTGTGCTGCAAAGACTCTGATGACCCTCAACGGACACGGGGTATAATATCTTAACCGTGTGCGATACAAGTGCGATGTGAATCACCACGCCCACGCAAGCGCGAGCAAATTAAGGTGGAGGTACTGGCTCAACCGTGTGCGATGCAAGTGCGCTGAAATCACCACGACCGCGCAAGCGAGCAAATTAAGGTGGAGGTACTGGCTCAACCATGTGCGATTCAAGTGCGCTGAAATCACCACGATCGCGCAAGCGCGAGCAAAGGGTGGAGGTACTGGCTTAACCGTGTGCGATGCAAGTGCGCTGTAAAACCACCACCTGTGCAAGCTAAAGGCGGGTAAGTTTATTTGGAAATTAGGATGAACTGTGTGCAATAGACCAGCTAGCTAGAAATATAAAAAACAAACTACCCGCCTTGAGCATTGCAAAAATCGGCGGATCCGCGCCACTTTTCCTTATTATCATACATGCTTATTGTTATTGGACCGTGCGCAATCTTTTGCACTCCCGCCCCGCATCAATTCCTTTACCCAAATTTTAGTAGCCGCCGTACTTCAACCATCGCCCACATTCCTGCAGCATCGACCTTGTAGTAGAATTGCAGTAGCCGAGGCATTTGAACCATCGCCCTCCCTCGTCAACCACCATCTCCACCCACAATTACTAAAATTATCAGTAGTCGCGGCGTATCTTCAAAGACCAACCCCCCTCCACAGTCGCCCACCCCCCCTCCGATCCTCGAACCCTAGCTTGCGGCGGCTGCCGGTGCCGCCGCCAACCCCTGCCGGTCTACCCATTCCTCCTAGCTTAGATAATAAAGTTCAGGTTACCCAACGATTCCCATACCGTCGCCCCACTCCCCCTGAGTTTTTAGATGAGGCCTGCGGTGTCCCTCCCTGACAGATCCACATCCCCTGCTCCAGGATGTCGCAGCCTAAGCTTTACCATGTATCCCAAGGAGCCCGACAAGCGTTCAGCCAAGAAGAGGTTTATCATGGCCTCTCCGGTGGATGTTGGCCGCCGTTCGCCCCGACCTGTCGATCCCGGAGCAACACGTCGCCGCGGAACCCAGCGAAGATGTTGACTACGTTGCCATACCAAAGGCTTCATGTCAGCGGGCTAGCGTATTACTGTATCTCGGAAAAGCAGGCTACGACATCAAGCTCGTCCACACCGATGGCTTCACGCGGGCCATGTCACAGGTTAAGTGGTCCGTCCCCAACCCCTCTGGTTCAACCACCTTCGATCTCTTCGATGACCCTGCCGCTGATCTCCTCCGCCAAGCGGTCAAGGATTTGCGAGCTTTATATGCCATCGAGCCCATTTTGTCATTTCTGAAGGACACGTTCTACAGCGGCGGCTTGGGATCCTCAATTGCCAACTCAGATCTCATCAACCACGACCACGAGGAGGGCACCCACGAAGGTTCTTCCAAGGTGAAACAACCCATCTGTGACATCAGAGAGCACACCATGGGTCTGTGCTCTTCCAAGTGGAAGGATCCCGTTGAGGGAGTCCTGGACTAAGGGGTCCTCGGGCGTCCGGCCTTTTATTTATGGGCCAGATTGAAGGGCTGTGAGGATATGAAGACCGAAGACTGTACCCGTGTCCAGATGAGACTCTCCTTGGTGTGGAAGGAAAGCTTGGCGAACAACTATGAAGATTCCATCTTATGCAATCGAATCTATGTAACCCTAGATCCTCCGATGTCTATATAAACCAGAGGGTGTAGTCCGGAAAGGATATACTCAATACCGTAGACATACAGGCTAGACTTCTAGGGTTTAGCCATTACGATCTCGTGGTAGATCAAGTCTTGTAATACTCATATTCATCAAGATCAATCAAGGAGGAAGTAGGGTATTACCTCCATAGAGAGGGCCCAAACCTGGATAAACATCATGTCCCCTGTCTCCTATTACCATCAACCATAGACGCACAGTTCAGGACCCCCTACCCGAGATCCGCCGGTTTTGACACCAACATTGGTGCTTTCATTGAGAGTTCCTCTGTGATGTCGCTGAAAAGTTTGATGGCCCCTTCAATCCTCAATAATGACGCTGTCTGCGAAGAAATTTTCCTTCCCGGGCAGATCTTCGTGTTCGGCGGCTTCGCACTGCGGGCCAACTCGTTTGGCCATCTGGAGCAGATCGAAAGCTACGCCCCTGGCCATCAGTTCAGATTCGGGAGCTTGAACTACGTCGCGGACATCCGTGGAGACTTGATCTTCGCCGGATTCGATACCGCGGTGGCCGCTCCCGGTCACCCCGATGATCATGACCTAAATCTATCATCGGGCCGCATCCAAGAGATTGCTCCTCTAACCGCTCTGGCTCTAGAGCTGGAGCAGGCCGTGCCATTCAAAGACGGGAGGATTAACCCCACCTCGGAGGCCGCAGATTCCACGACGTTGGAGCCGCACATGGACCTGGTCTCACACGATGCCTATGCCACCGGAACGCCGGACTCGTCTCCGGCCGTAGGTTCCGAACCGCGCGAGCCCGCGGACGCCGAGCTTGATCGTTTATCGTTCTTCAAATTCAGCACCACAGACATCTCCCAGCAGTCGCCTTTGGGCGATGTGCTAAACTCATTAAAAAACCTATCCTTGGCGAAGGACTCTCAACCGAACTATATCCCGCTCGAACTAGGGGCTATCGGTGGAGAATTGTGCTCCCCACTCACCACCCACTTCATAGCCACAGTCGAGGATTCGACTGCTTGATTACGACTCCGAGAAAATTGACGGCATGGACAATGATGCTGATGACAATGAAGACCCCGTTGATTCAACTAATGAACAAGATGAACGAGAAGATAGGCAGGTTAGACCTGCTAAAGAGGCCACACATGAAGATTCAGAGGACGACAATTACCTTCCGCTCTCTAAGGATGGGGTGGGCCTCGGCACTGAGGATTTCATCGTGCCTGAGGAACCTCGTGAGCAGGAGCACTTTAAGAGCCAACTAATAGCCACTGCAAGGAGCCTGAAAAAGAAGCAGCAGCAGCTTCAAGTTGACCAAGATCTGCTCAATGATAGATGGACCGAAGTCCTAGCCGCCGAAGAATACGGCCTTAGTGGACCAGCCAAAAGCTACCCGAAGCATAGATTGATATCCCAGGGCGACGATGAGGCGCTGGAGCCCGTACCATCATCGCACAATGCGGCAAGTCGACCACAACTGGGCCCAGGTAAAGCGGAAACTCAAGCCGAACACCAGACCGTCAACAAGACTTGGGTAGCAAAGCAGAACACTCAAGAGCGATCTACAGATCGCAAGGACATACCTCGACACATGATGACGACCACCTATTCGGACATGACAAACCTAGCCACACCCAGGCTAAAAACCACAAATGGACTATGTCGGAGATACACCGCAGTGTGGCCCATCATAGAGGTGCCGCACACCCTCTTTGCTTCACAAATGAAGTAATGGAGCATGAATTCCCAGACGGGTTCAAACCCATGAATATCGAATCATACGATGGAACAACGAATCCCGCGGAATGGATCGAGGACTTCCTCCTACATATCCACATGGCCCGCGGAGACGACCTTCATGCCATCAAATACCTACCACTAAAACTCAAAGGACCAGCTCGGTACTGGTTAAACAGTCTGCCGGAAAATTCTATCTGCAGCTGGGAGGATTTGGAGGACGCCTTTTGCAACAACTTCCAAGGAACATATGTCCGGCCACCGGACGCCGATGACTTAAGTAACGTTGTCCAGCAGCCCGGAGAGTCAGCCAAGAAGCTCTGGACCAGGTTCCTAGTTAAAAAGAACCAAATCATCGACTGTCCGGATGCGGAGGCCCTTGCGGACTTTAAACATAGTGTCCGGGATGAATGGCTTGCACCCCACCTCGGTCAAGAAGGACCTAGATCCATGACAGCCCTTACCGCTCTAATGACCCGCTTTTGCGCGGGAGAAGACACCTGGCTCGCTCATAGAAGCAATAGAGCCAGCGACTCGGGCACTTCCGAAATCCAAGACGGCAATGGCAAGCCACGACGAAGCATACACAATAGTCGCAATGATAATGAAAGATCACACAACACGGCGGTCAACGCCGGATTTAGCAATCCCAAGCCCGGTCAATGGAAAAAGCCATTGAAGGCAAACAAAGAAGGACCATCCAAACTAGACAGGATATTGGACTGGCCCTGCCAGATTCATGGCCACCCTAATAAACCAGCTAATCACACCAACAGAAGCTGTTGGGTCCTCAAGCAGGCCGGAAGGCTCAACACTGGACACAATGGAAATGGGCCACCAAGCAATAGGGACAACAGAGCAGCTCACCAGCTAAATACCGGAGGGCAGAAGCAATTTCCCCCTAAAGATCGATCAAATCCGGAAAAAAAATAGCATTTCGGCTTCCGCCGCCCATCTCGTATACTCGTTAAAACTATACCGCGCATACATAATTACGCACTCAAGATACCATGGGCATTGACGGAAACACAATACGGACAAGTCTGTAGGCACTCTGGTAACATTCTTTATCCGCTTTCCTATTTTCTTTTGTTTCATTATCTCTTAAAAGCAGGTGGAACAATGGGGAAACACCTACGTCCGATCCCATAGGAGTTCGGATCCGTACACTCACCTACGAGGGCTACTCCCTTCAAGGATTCCCCTCGTGGAGGACAGGCAGCGCAGACGTGCGACAGGAGGTCCAAAACAACTTTTTGTAGACTGCACTCTCTTTTCGAGCCTGTAACATGCCTTTTTCCTCTGCCTTCAACCCAGGGAATATCAATTTGTCGGGGTCGTGGCCCCTATGTATATCAAGTAACCATCAGCATATCACTTAGGTCCTAGTTCAAATTATCCGAATTAATCACCCGCGTCTTTTCGCAAAATGAATACGCCTCCTATGGTTGTTTCATAGATATACCCCGGCTTAACGCGCCAGGGGCTCGGTACGGGAACAAATGACCTGCCAACAAAGTCCGAACAACTTTTACAACGTACTTCAGCGTCGCGAGTTTGGCCTTATATGAATCAATTCCGAATCATGTCTTGGGTCAATAGTTGGGTTGCCCGGCTCCTGTGCTTGCTACCCTACGTTCCTCTCTATCGGCTAGGGTAGTAATGGGAGAACTACTGCGATTGTGCTACCAGTTCACCCGGTGACGCACCTCAGTAGAGAAAGCCGAAAACTGACTATCATGATGCGGCGAGAGCTGGTCAACCACTCAATGACTTATTGGAATCTCTAGCGATTCCTCCGTGTCACACGAAGGACCTCTTTTTCGGTCAATTATGTAAATGCATCGTATGAGTAAGCCGCATACAAACTAGGGGTGATGTCCTAGACCCACCGTAAAACTCCTATGGCTAAGTGAAAGTGTTAACGCCCTATATTCTGGTTGCCTGGTTTGCCGCATTGACACCTCCTTCACGGACCAAGACGTTGGGTCAAGAGTGATCAGATGCTTTTTCGAACACCCTTGTACTTCTTACAAGGGGGCTGAAGCTGACGACTGGAAAACTTTCGGATTATATTAAAACGGCCACACATGAGGAACACAAGCTTTTGAGAAAAATATAAAAATATATTTACTATAAATTGTCTCCTACAATTCTCATACACTTCACTCGAACATTATGTCTTTCGAGCATTGACCCTCTATCAAGTGGGAGGATACAAGGACGTCTTTAAAATAATGCTCCGGTTTGTGGCGGTCCTTGCCCTTGGGTGGACTCTTCACCGCAACGTCGATGGCCTTCATATTCCCCCAGAACATCTTGACTCGGGCAAAAGCCGTCCATGCACCTTCGATACACACCAATCGCTTCACAGCGTCGATACGAGGCCCTGCGTCAACAAGCTGCTGCACAAGCCGAACTAACTGTTCGGAACATGCTCAGTTGGCCATAATCAGATTATGACGTTCTTCATGGCAGCACCGGATATCCTATGAAGCTCGGCCCACTGAGACATCTGCTCATTCAGCAACAGGGGGCGCTTCGAGGCGCCGAATTGTGACCAGAAAATCTTCTTCATTGCATACCCGTCTCTCGCCTGATAATACCGCGCCGCATCGGAAGAACTCTTCGGCAAGTCTAAAAACTTGGCCGGAGAACTCCACAATTGGTTAAGCTGAGCATATTTTGGATCGCCGAACATAGCCTGTAGCAAAAATGGCTTACCAGCTGCAATCTCCCCAACTTGCCGGATCTCCTCACGGACTGCTCTGGATTCAGACCACGCTTCTCTCGCCTCTCGTAGGGCCTTGTCAATTTAAGCCGTTTTGGCTTCATTCTCCTTCTCAAGGAGTTCACACCAGCTAGCAGCACTTTTTAGCTTGAGCGCCATCATCGATATCTTCTCCTCGTCTTGACGCCGAGCAGCTCGTTCGGCTTTTAACTCAATCGATGCCTTCTCGGCAGCCGCATTACTACACCAGTCCTGCTCCTTGGCCCGGGCTAGCTCCGCCCGAAGAATTTCAACGGCGGCAGCCCCATCTGCAGCCAGGCACAACTTTCAGCGTCATTCTTATATCACAAAAATGCATGTGCAGGGACTGCTCTGAATACATACCTTGCGACTCGTCAAGACGCATATTGGTTAACGTAATGTCATCCCCAGCTACATCAAGGCTCCATTGCAGCTCGGCAATATCTGCAGTCTGGGAAGTAGCCAAGGGGGAAGCAACTTGTGTTCAAAGTTAATCAGATTAGTCCTCGTATATTTCTTTTGATCCTCCGTTCGCTTCCTATGGGAAGCCAACCTGAGTCTCAGGGGCTACTATCTATACACACGTGTATTTTCTGAATAAAACACAATTGCACATATTACAGTACAAACCTCGAAGCCTCTCAGCAGAGTCGCAAAGGCCTCATTCAATCCGCTCTTTGCTGATAGGACCTTTTTAACCACCGTACCCATCAAGGTACGATGTTCCTCTGAAACGGACGCCTGCCACAGCATGTTCGTCAAGATATCTGGCGCCTCTGGGTCTCTGGAGGCAGCCGCAGGAGTACGGTCACCCTCTGAACGGATCCGTTTATTTGTATCCGGCTGCATTCCAGATTGTTCAGGGTCTTCATTGTTGTTCCCCAGGCCCTGTGCCGCCGAAGTACCACCTTCGTATAGCGTCTTCGTCATCCCTGGCACCACTTGTTGGTCGGGGGAGACCCTCCGCAATGACACCTCAAGGTCGTCTACCCTATTGGACGGAGAAGCCGGTGGGGGCGTCGCGCTTTCCATCATCTCTGGGAGAAGGTCCCCCAAGGAAGAGGATTGTTGAAGGGGACTACGCGCTGAGCTGCAAAAAAATCTATATTCCAGGCATCATAAGAAAAGAACGGGATAGGTTTAAAACAGCCTTGTTCACCTACGATTTGGCTGGAGGCTTGTCCTCGTCATGAGATTGCGCTTCGACGTCCTCCAGGCCCGGGCCACCCCCAGAGGCATCTTTCCTCGCTTAGGAGCCTGCTTCTCCCAATCCTCGGAGGCGGCCCTCTTCTTCCTGGGAGGGAAGGAGATAGCGTCCCCCCTTCACTTTTGTCTTCGGATGAGGGGATTTTTATTCCTCCGGACACAAATTCCGAGGTTCCCTGGGAATAGAGGCCATCCTTGGTCCTCTTGCCCTCCGCCTCGTCCTCCTTCTCTGGCATCTGGTATGGTGTTGGGGCTAACATCCTTGTTAGGACAGGATTCGCTGGACCCTCGGGCAGAGGGGCCGAACACATAATCAGTTCCGCCTTCTTTATCCAGCCCTGGAAAAAGATAGCTTGCTCAGTACCGTATTACTATAGGTATTACCACAAAGTATTCGAAAACCAAGTGCTTACCGGGGTATCCGGACGATTACAGTTAAGGCCAGCGTCCTCAGCAGTATCCGGCCAATGTTTCCGCTTCCCAAAATATAACTTCCACATCCCTTCGTGGGTGGCGCCAAAGAAGTGTTGGAGGGTTTGTAGTCCTTCTGGATTGAACTCCCACATGTGGCGAGGCCTGCGCTGGCAGGGCAGGATTCGGCGAACTAACATCACTTGGATCAGACTGACGAGATCGATATCTCTCCCGAGGAGGGTTCGGATGCGGCTTTGTAAGGTCCGCACTTCATCCACTAATCCCTAGTCTAGCCCCTTGTTGACCCATGACGTGAGCCGTAACGGTGGGCTGGGACGGAAGGTTGGGGCAGCTGCCCATTTAGCACTGCGGGGCTCTGTAATATAAAACCACTCCCGCTGCCAGTAATTGGAAGCCTCGGAAAAAAACCTTTTGGCCAGGGAGTGTTGGCGAGTTGGCTGATTGTAGCACCGCCGCACTCCGCATGTTCCCCGTCGACTACCTTCGGCTTCAAACTAATGGTTTTGAGCCATAAGCCGAAGTGTGGGGGAATTCGAAGGAATCGCATGTAATGATAAACGCCGCGACATGGAGGATAGAGTCCGTAATAAAACATTAGCCATCGGACAAAGGGGTGAAGAGCAAACCCTAACCCCCGGAGGAAGTGGGAGACGAATACCACCCTCTCACCGGATCTGGGGGTCGGGATAACTTGTCCTTGAGCAGGAAGCCGGTGGTGGATTTGTGCGGTCAGATATCTGGCCGCCCGAAGCTTTGTGATATCCTCCTCTATAATGGAGGAAGCCACCCATCAGCCTTGGGAGCTGGATCAGGACATGATGGGAAGTGAGGGAGTCCTGGATTAGGGGGTGTCCGGATGGCCAGACTATACCTTCAGCCGGACTCCTGGACTATGAAGATACAAGATTGAAGACTTTGTACCGCGTCCGGAAGGGACTTTCCTTGGCGTGGAAGGCAAGCTTGGCGATACGGATATACAGATCTCCTACCATTGTAACCGACTTTGTGTAACCCTCACCCTCTCTGGTGTCTATATAAACCGGAGGGTTTTAGTCCGTAGGACAACATACACAACAACAATCATACCATAGGCTAGCTTATAGGGTTTAGCCTCTCTGATCCCATGGTAGATCTACTCTTGTACTACCCATATCATCAATATTAATCAAGCAGGACGTAGGTTTTACCTCCATCGAGAGGGCCCAAACCTGGGTAAAACTTCGTGTCCCTTGCCTCCTGTTACCATCCGGCCTAGACGCACAGTTTGGGAACCCCTACCCGAGATCCGCCGATTTTGACACCGACATTGGTGCTTTCATTGAGAGTTCCTCTATGTCGTCACCGTCAGGCTTGATGGCTCCTACGATCACCAATAATGATGCAGTCCAGGGTGAGACCTTCCTCCCCGGATAGATCTTCGTCTTCGGCGGCTTCGCACTGCGGGCCAATTCACTTGGCCATCTGGAGCAGATCGAAAGCTACACCCCTGGCCGTTAGGTCAGATTTGGAAGTTTAAACTACACGGCTGACATCCGCGGGGACTTGATCTTCAACAGATTCGAGCCACTGCCGAGCGCGCCGCACTGTCCCGACGAGCATGATCGCTCTGCTGCCGAACAGTGCCCTGGAGGCCGCACCCGCATCGGCTTCGACCCTTAATTCAGAGCCAATTGCGCCGATCGAGGATAGGTGGTTGGACGCTGCCTTGGGGGATGCGATCCCAACGGCGATCGAGCCGAACACCAGCCCCGCACTCTGCGAGACTCATGACTCCAAGGAGCAGGACTCCGAACCCTCCGCGCCCCTGCCAATCAAATCCGATTGGGCGCCGATCATGGAGTTTACTGCCGCAGACATCTTTCAGCACTCGCCTTTCGGCGATATTCTGAAGACAGTGAAGTCTCTCTCTCTTTATTAGGAGAGCCCTGGCCGGACTACGTCAGCAAGGTTGGGGTACGGATGATGAAGAAATTCAAAGCCCACCCACCACCCACTTTGTAGCCACTATCGACGATTTAACCGACATGCTCGACTTCGACTCCGAAGACATCGACGGTATGGACGCCGATGAAGGAGACGATGAAGAACCGGCGCCTATTAGGCCCTGGAAAAGCCACCTCGTCATATGACATATACATGGTGGACAGCCCAAAAGAAGGAGATGGCGATGGAACGGCAGAGGATGACCCCTCCAAGAAACAGCCTAAGCGCCAGCGTCAGCGGCGCCGCTCAAAATCCCGCCAAAACAAATACGGTGATTCCAGCACGGGAAATAATGATACTCCGGAAAGTGCCGAAGAAAACCCCCTCCAGCAAGATTTAGCACAGGAGGATGGAGAAACCAGCCCTCATGAGAGAGCGGCAGACAGAGAGGTCGAGGACGATAACTATATGCCTCCCTCCAAAGACGAGGCAAGCCTCGACGACGACGAATTCGTTGTGCCAGAGGATCCCGTCGAGCAAGAGCGTTTTCAACGCAGGCTTATGGCCACGGTAAGAAGCCTCAAGAAAAAATAGCAACAGCTTAGAGCTAATCAAGATTTGCTAGTCGACAGATGGACTGAAGTCCTTGCCGCTGAAGAGCATAAACTCGAACGCCCCTCCAAGAGCTACCCAAAGCGCAGGTTGCTACCCCGATTAGAGGAGGAAGCACTTAAACCTACATCACCTGCACTCGATACGGCCGATCGGCCACCCCGTGGCCGCGACAAAGAGGCCTCTCGGCCCTCCACTCAAGCCGCACCCCGTACCAAGGCACGGGAAAATGCGCCGGACCTGCGAGATATGTTGGAGGACAAGGCAAGGCAAACAAGATCGATCTACGGATCGCGTGGGCGCCCCACGGCTCGAGACACTAACCGTCAAGCCGGCCACAAATTCGACAGGGCCGAACACAATAGACAAAGCTCATTGGAGCTACGTCGTGATATAGCCCAGTACAGAGGCGCCACACACCCACTATGCTTCACAGACGAAACAATGGATCATCAAATGATGGCACAACAGATCCTGCGGTATGGATCGAGGATTATCTCCTTCATACCTCCCACTCAAGCTTAAAGGACCAGCTCGGCATTGGCTTAACAGCTTGCCAACAGGATCAATCAGTTGTTGGGAGGACCTGGAAGCCGCATTCCTCGACAATTTCCAGGGCACTTATGTGCGACCCCCAGACGCCGATGACCTAAGTCACGTAATTCAGCAGCCAGAGGAATCGGCCAGGCAATTCTGGACACGGTTCCTAACAAAGAAAAATCAAATAGTCGACTGTCTGGACGCTGAGGCCCTAGCAGCCTTCAAGCACAATATCCGTGACGAGTGGCTTGCCCGGCACCTTGGACAGGAAAAGCTGAAGTCTATGGCAGCACTCACGACACTCATGACCCACTTTTGCGCGGGAGAAGACAGCTGGCTTGCTCGTAGCAACAATATGACCAAGAACCCTGGTAATTCAGATACCAGGGACAGTAGTGGCAGGTCGCGTCGCAACAAGCAGAAGCGCCACATTAACGGCGACAATGCTGAGGATACGGTAGTTAATGCCGGATTCAGAGGCTCTAAATCTGGTTAGCGGAAAAAGCCATTCAAAAGGAATCCTAGGGGCCCGTCCAGTTTGGACCGAATACTCGACCGCTTGTGCCAGATACATGGCACCCCCAAAAAGCCGGCCAATCACACCAGCAGGGATGTTGGGTGTTCAAGCAGGCAGGCAAGTTAAATGCCAAAAATGAAGACAAGGGGCTGCATAGCAATGACGACGAGGAGCCCCGGCCGCTGAACAACAGTGGACAGAAGGGTTTTCCTCCCACAAGTGCGGACGGTGAACATGATATACGCAACCTACGTCCCCAAAAGGGAGCGGAAGCGTGCGTTAAGGGACGTATACGCGGTAGAGCCAGTCGCCCCAAAGTTCAACCCATGGTCCTCCTGCCCGATCACCTTTGATCAAAGGGACCATCCCACTAGCATCCGTCATGGAGGATTCGCCGAATTGGTTCTAGACCCAATTATTGATGGATTTCATCTCACTAGAGTCCTTATGGACGGCGGCAGCAGCCTGAACCTACTTTACCAGGATACAGTGCGGAAAATGGGCATAGATCCCTCGAGGATTAAGCCCACCAAAACGACCTTTAAAGGTGTAATACCAGGTGTAGAGGCCAACTGTACAGGCTCAGTCACACTTGAAGTGGTCTTCGGATCTCCGGATAATTTCTGAAGCGAGGAGTTAATCTTCGACATAGTCCCGTTCCGAAGTGGTTATCATGCACTGCTCGGGCGAACCGCATTCACCAAGTTCAATGCGGTACCGCACTATGCATACCTTAAGATCAAGATGCCAGGCCCTCAAGGAGTAATTACGGTCAATGGAAACACCGAACGCTCCCTCCGAACGGAGGAGCAAATGGCGGCCCTTGTAGCAGAAGTACGAAGCAGCCTCTCCAGGCAGTTCTCCAGTCCGGCCATTAAACGACCGGACACCGTCAAGCGCGCCCGGAGTAACCTACAACAAGACCACCTGGCATGACCCGAGCAGGCGTAGCAATGCGGCCCCAACCCCAGCCCTCGCAAAAATGCGACACCAGTACTTCGTGTACATAACTACGCTCTAGAAATACCATGGGTACAAGGGAAGGGGCACCATCACGGCACGCCCGAAACACGGCTTAAACCGCACCTGGGGCTGCCGATTTTTTAATTTTCTCTTACTTTCGGGACTCCACACTTCAGAAGGCCTATTCGGCAGTTCAATTGCCGCACAAACGATGCAAGAACCAGGGAAGCAGACAAGCCGCGCCGCATTACGGAACTCCCAGGTGGTCTCTAGCACGAGCAGTATACCTGTTTCGCATACTATTCCACAGCTTGCCCCTGGAACGACATGTTACATAGTCCAACCTTTTGCTTATCGCATTATTTGTATCATTCTGCTTTGATCGCAGCCCTCTTTAATAAACAGTGCATAGCTTTTGTTTATTTTTGCATTACTCTTTATATATATATGTGTGTTCCTTAACGACATATTGCACCCATACAGTTTGGTACGGCCTAAATACGCCAGGGGCTTTAGTACCCCTCAATATGGTCTGAGAAGTCCGAACACTTTAACAAGTGCGGCACCGTGAACTTATAGCATTATATGCATCGGCTCCGAATCATGTCTTGGGTCAATAGTTGGGTTTGCCCGGCTCCTATGTTTTGGTGCCTTACGTTCCGCTATATCGGCTAAGGTAGCACTAGGAGAACCACTGCGATTGTGCCCCAGTTGAGCTGGGTCGAGCACCTCAGTGGAGAAATCTAAAACTGACTGTCATGATGAAGCGAGAGCTGGTCGCTGTTCGAGAGGTTTTTCGAGTCCCTAACGACTTATGCCGCTTAGAGCGAGGAGCCGGCTCTGTCCGGCCAAGGTGTGGATAGCGCCCCGAACTCAGTCTTCCGAATACCAGGGGCTTCGCCGAAATTTAAAATTATCGAATTCTATGGCTAAGTGAGAGTGTTCACGCATTATAGTCCGATTGCCTTGTTCCTTGGGCCGAGCGCCTCCCTCGAAGGACTCAAACAAGGGAAAAAGAGTGCTCAGGTTTATCCCCGAACACCCCAGCACTAGCGGCACGGGGGCAGAAGCCGACGACTTGCCATCTCTCAGAATTGATAAACAGCCGCATAGAAGGTAATATTTTAAATTCCAACAGTATTGCTTAGCGCATATGAACAAGTTTTCAGCGCACGGGACAAAATGAGCAAGTTTCACTGAAAAATTACATCCCTAGAACATTAATCCGCTACAAGGCAGGCACCCTTCAGAACATCCTTATAATAGTTCTCGGGCTTGTGATGCTCTTTCCCCGGCGGTGGCCCGTCCTTCACAAGCTTCTCAGCATCCAGCTTGCCCCAGTGCACCTTAGCACGGGCAAGGGCCCTACGGGCACCTTCAATGCAGACGGAGCGCTTGATGACTTCGAGCCTTGGACAGGCCTCCACCAGCCGCCGCACTAGCCCAAAATAGCTCCCAGGCATAGCCCCTCCAGGCTATAGCCGAACTATGAGGCCCTTCATGGCCTGTTCGGCCGCCTTGTGGACCTCGACCAGTTGCTTCAGCTGGTCGCTCAGGGGCACGGGGTGTCCGGCCTCAGCATACTGAGACCAGAACACCTTCTCTGTCGAGCTGCCCTCCTCGGCTCGATAGAATGCGGCGGCATCGGACAGACTCCGGGGAAGATCTGCGAACGCTCCTGGAGAGCTCCGGATTCGGGTAAGTAACAAGTAACTCACGTTTATGTGTTTGCTTTGCATAAAGAATGCCTTACCCGCCGCTATCTTCTTCACCTCATCCAACTCCTGGAGGGTCTTCTGGGATTCGGCCTTGGCAGACTTGGCATTTTCAATAGCCACCGCGGGCTCGGACACTCGCATCTTTGAGTCAAGCTCCAATCTCTCATGTTTTTCCATGAGAGCCTGGAGCTCTTGCCGTACCTTGCCAACCTCGGCCTCATACTTCTCCTGCTCGGTGCGCTACCTGGCTGCCCTCTTCTCGGCCTCGACCAGCGCTTGCTTAAGGGTCGCCACCTCAGACGTGGCCCCTACAATAGCCATGATAATCCTGCCATTTTTTGCAATTGCACCTTTTTATATATGTTTAAACAAGGTATTTCTTACCTTCATTGTCCTCGAGCTGCTTCTTGGCACGCCCGAGCTCTTGCTCGGACCGCTCGAGGTTCTGCTTTAGCATGTCCACTTCCGCAGTCAATGCGGCGGACGCAAGCAAAGAAGCCTGCATACGCATATTGACTCCCTTTTGTTAGACTCCTGCGAATTTTATTTGATCCTCTATTCGGCTTTTCTTCCCGAACGCCAAACAGAGCATCAGGGGCTACTGTCTATGCGGTAATATTATTTACACATTCTTTACTTACCTTAAAGCCTGTTAAAAGGCTAGTACAAGCTTCAGTCAGTCCGCTCTTGGCGGACTGAACCGTCTGGACCACCGCACTCATAATGGTGCGGTGCTCCTCGTCGATGGAGGCACCTTGGAGCGCCTCCAACATATTGTCTGGCGCCTCCGGTTGGACGGGGGTCACCGGCATGGTGGGCTTGCTCCTCTTGGAAGGAGGTCCCCCACCGGACACTGGAACCTTTCAAGGTTCCGGAGTGGTGTCCGGCCTAGAGCCGGACTTGGAGCCCTCGGGGGTTTCATCCCCTTTACTCCTGTAGTCCAGGAGGTCTCCTTGCGGCCCCTCCAGGACCACCGCCTCCCGGCTTGGAACCTGTTGGGACAACACTTCGGTGTCGCCCGTAGGGCGGGGGGAGGAAGCCGTCGGAAGCGAGTTCACATCCGTGAGTCCAGTGAGCCGCTCGATGATGCGTCGAGCCGGTCTTTGGGTGGGCTGCATAAACATATTCGACATAAGGGAAAGATGTGCAATAAACGAATACTATGAATTACTCTGGTATCCAGATACGTACGATTTTGCCAGGGGCTTGGCCCTGGGCGGCCAATCCTCTCCGCCGTCGTCGGCGTTAGTGGAGTAGTCCGGAGGAAGGGTTTTCGCCTTCTTGGACCCTCCGGCCTCCCCAGAGAGGGCGGCCTTCCTTTTCTTCTCTCCTCCCGCTGGGGGGGGAGAGGCCTCTTCTTCTTCCTCCTCGTCTTCACGGGAGGAATGCACCTCGGAACCTTCGGATGATGGATCCGACACCTCCTGGCGCCGGGCACTCTTTCAAGTCCCCATGGCCTTTTTTGCGGCCTTCTTTTCCGGCACCACATAGGGTGCCGGAAACAGCAGCTTCGCCAAGCGAGCGTCCGCTGGGCCTTCGGGCAAAGGAGCCGGATAGTTGATCTGTTCGGACGTCACCTGCCAATCCTGTCAAAGGTAAGGGAGCTTAGATCCCGCATGGAGTCAAACTATGAAAAACTAATACCCTGTAAAAGGAAAAAAATAGCTTACCACATGAGCGTGACACTACATACTGAATCCGCGATCCTTGGTAGCGGATGCGAGGGCCTCGGTGCCCTTGAAAAGCACCTTCCAGGCATCTTCGTACGTCGTGTCGAAGAGCCTGCTCAGAGTTTAGTGTCGCACTGGGTCGAACTCCCACAGGTTGAAAGCCCGTTATTGACACGGGAGGATCAGGAGGATGAGCATAACCTGGACTACGTTGACAAGTTTGAGCTTCTTGTCCACCAGGGTTTGGACGCATGTTTGGAGTCCGGTTAGCTCTCCTTTTTTACCCCACGACAGGCCCATCTCCTTCCAGGAGGTGAGCCGCGTAGGGGGTCTGGATCGAAACTCGGGGGCTGCGACCCATTCGGGGTCACATGGATCGGTGATGTAAAACCACCCCGATTGCCACCCCTTCAGGGTCTCCACAAAGGAGCCCTCGAGCCATAAGACGTTGGCCATCTTGCCCACCATGGTGCCTCCGCACTCTGCCTGGTTGCCGCGCACCACCTTCGGCTTGACATTGAAAGTCTTGAGCCATAGGCCGAAATGGGGGCGGATGCGGAGGAAAGCCTTGCACACGACGATAAACGCCGAGATGTTGAGGACAAAGTTCGGGGCCAGATCGTGGAAATCCAGGCCATAGTAGAACATGAGCCCCCGGACAAATGGGTGAAGAGGGAAGCCCAGTCCGCGGAGGAAATGGGGGAGGAACACCACCCTCTCATGGGGCCTAGGGGTGGGGATGAGCTGCCCCTTTTCGGGAAGCTGGTACGCAATGTTGTTAGACAAGTATTCGGCCTTCCTCAGTTTTTTGATGTGTCCCTCCGTGACGGAGGAGACCATCCACTTGCCTCCCGCTCCGGACATGGCTGGAGAAGGTTGAGGTGGGGAGTGCGGACTTGGGCGCTGGAGCTCGAGTGCGTGAGAATGGATAAGCAAGGGAGGAAGAAGGCGTAGGTGAAAAGGTGCATCATTATCCCCTTATATGGGTAGACGCAACTACGTGTCCCCACCAGCCTGGTAAAACTCGCTTATCTCCAAGCGCCGTAATCAATGGCGCGGTTGGGTTACCCACGCCCGTATTGATGAGAATCCTGGAATAAGGGGACACGATCTCTGCTTTAACAAGACGTGCCAAGGAAACCGCCTCGCATGACGTGCTGAGGTGGGATAATGAAACGACTCGGATAAAGCCTTGGTCGTGGTGTGTCACGCTACGGAATACGTCAGCAGATTAGATTGGTGTAAATATTATTCTCTCTATGGCAATATGTGGAAACTTATTTTGCACAGCCAGACACTATCTTTGTGTTCAAAATGTTCTATGAAGTACTTGGAGGAGGAACCCGCCTTGCAATGCCGAAGACAATCTGCACGCCGGACTCGTCATCATTGAAGCCTGGTTCAGGGGCTACTGAGGGAGTCCTGGATTAGGGGGTGTCCGGATGGCCGGACTATACCTTCAGCCGGACTCCTGGACTATGAAGATACAAGATTGAAGACTTCGCCCCGTGTCCGGAAGGGACTTTCCTTGGCGTGGAAGGCAAGCTTGGCGATACGGATATGCAGATCTCCTACCATTGTAACCGACTTTGTGTAACCCTAACCCTCTCCGGTGTCTATATAAACCGGAGGGTTTTAGTCCGTAGGACAACATACACAACAACAATCATACCATAGGCTAGCTTCTAGGGTTTAGCCTCTCTGATCTCGTGGTAGATCTACTCTTGTACTACCCATATCATCAATATTAATCAACCAGGACGTAGGGTTTTACCTCCATCGAGAGGGCCCGAACCTGGGTAAAACTTCATGTCCCTTGCCTCCTGTTACCATCCGGCCTAGACGCACAGTTCGGGACCCCCTACCCGAGATCCGCCGATTTTGACACCGACAGGAAGGCTGAAAGCAATGGAGTCGAACCTTGGGTGCTCAAACTCGGGGTTGGGGAGGCTTAGGAGAGGTTTGGCATAAAAAGATGGCCCTTGGTTCCTTTATATACACCTCCGGTATTGAACGTCTCCTCCTAAGCCTAAGAACCTGCCTATTCCTGAGGAATCTTTCTCGCAGGACGGTTGGGTTACCCACGCTTGTATTGATAAAAATCTTGTAATAAGGGGACACGATCTTTGCTTTGACAAGATGTGCCGATGACAACCGCATCTCGAAACGTGGGGCAGAAAACGGTTCAAAATTATGACCGGGCAGGCGTGACGTCACATTACTAAAGTTGTCAGTAGATTGGACTCGTGTGTTATTATATTCTCTTTGCGGTTGTGTGCGGTGTGTGTTACAGGTCCGGACACGATCAATTCGTCTGGAGACTATTCGGGAGTTCGGAAGGAGGAACCCGCCTTGTAATGCCGAAGACATCACTACACGTCGGATACCTTGTCATTATAGCCAGGTTCAGGGGCTACTGAGGGAGTCCTGGACTAAGGGGTCCTCGGGCGTCTGGCCTGTTATCTCTAGGCCGGACTGATGGACTGTGAGGAAATGAAGACCGAAGACTGTACCTGTGTCCGGATGGGACTCTCCTTGGCGTGGAAGGCAAGCTTGGCGAACAACTATGAAGATTCCATCTTATGTAACCGAGTCTATGTAACCCTAGACCCCCCCCGGTGTCTATATAAACCGGAGGGTGTAGTCCGTAAAGGATATACTCAATACCGTAGTCATACAGGCTAGACTTCTAGGGTTTAGCCATTACAATCTCATGGTAGATCAACTCTTGTAATACTCATATTCATCAAGATCAATGAAGCAGGAAGTAGGGTATTACCTCCATAGAGAGGGCCCGAACCTGGGTAAACATCATGTCCCGTGTCTCCTGTTACCATCAACCTTAGACGCACAGTTCAGGACCCCCTACCCGAGATCCACCGGTTTTGACACCGGCACCCGTCCATGAAATGTGAGGCAACATTCTATCAGCAAATCTTACCTTTTCTAGCTTGCCAACCCATACCCTTTGTTTTAGTAGGATTTGTCATGTGATGCTTTAACTATGTCGCGTTTAATTATTTCAGTTATGCAAAAATGTATTGTTCAATAGGTCTATGTGATGTTTAAGTATGAATTGTCCACTTCAGTTTTACGAATGGCTATATTTGGTTGTTTATAGCCTTGTTTATCTATATTTGGTTGTTAGGTTGGTTGGAGTGAGCATTTTTCCAGTTATCGAGTAGATGCCTTGTTTATCTGTATTTGGTTCTTAGTTTGGTTGAAGTGAGCATTTGTTCAGTTATCAAGCAGATGCCTTGTTTATCTGTATTTGGTTGTTAGGTTGCTTTTTTAGCATTTGCCCGGTTATCAAGCAGATGCCTTGTTTATCTGTATTCGGTTGTTAGGTTTGTTTTTTTAGCATTTGTCCAGTTATCAAGCAGATGCATTGTTTATCTTTATCTGCTTGTTAGGTCGGTTGCAGTGAGCATTTGTCCAGTTTTCAAGCATATGCCCTGTTTATCTATATTTGCTTGTTAGGTTCGTTGCAGTGAGACTCTGTCCAGTTTTCAATGGCTATATTTGGTTGTTATACTGGTCATTTATGCCTTGTTTATTTCAGTCATTCACAATGTGTTGTTCATTGTTTGCAAGTCGGAACTGTGCTGCCCGACTACATCAATACCAGTTTGAACGGCTATATTTGGTTCCAGTTATTCCTGGTGTAGTTAACACATGCCCTTTATTTCAGTTTTACACATTTATCCAGTGTGATGTTTAAGCATTATCTACGTTCTATTCATTTTCAACAATACCAGTTTGAATTGCAATATTTGATGGCTGTTAAGCCTACTATCGGTAACATTGCCTTCCATTTTATATCTGCTTTAACAGCATGCTGAAACCAACACATTCAAGCTATCATTTGGATATTATGTTGTTTACATTTGCTATATTTGTTGGATGTTAAGATTGTTGTACTTATCATGCCTTTCCACTACTTATGCAGGACAACAACGGGAGTGTCCACCATTTTCCGCTGAGGTTAGCTTCATCCCTCGGCTTGTACTCCCCCCGTCGTTCCATAATGTAGTGCATATAGATCCAGGCCTGGAAACTAGTTAGCTACTAATATTGACTTGTTACTTGTAGGTACACATATGCCCTTGGCAAGGATCCACACATCGACCCTTTTTGTGTATGGGGCAATGAGATATTCATGAACAAACATCAAGTGAGGAAACTGATAAGGATTATTAGCAAAAAGATATGAATGGTGGCAAGCAAATTATTTGTTTATGCTCTATCCAACACAACTGTGAGCTGTAGGATGGTAACTACAAACTCTGCAGCCTTCTCTTTTTACTACCATAATGAGTTGTTAGACAACAATGTCTAAATCTTTTTCGTTCCCAGTGGTTGCCGAAGCAGTTCACTCAAGAGTACCTCGCAAAGTACATGATTGGTGGACACGCAATGAAGGTTAAAGTATTTCATCCAGAATACAATGAGCACCGAGAAGTCCTAATGAAGACAGTGAAGGATGGACGGGCAGCCATCACAAGGGGCTGGCCTAGAGTCGTGCGCGCATTACGCATGGAAGAGGGCACAATATGGGCATTCTGCTTCACCTTCTCCAGCAGCCAGAATGTCTTTCGCCTCTCTCTTTACAGTCTTTAGTACAACTGTGGTTCATCATTCTTTACTTGGTGCTTCTGTAGTTCTTCAGTATATGTACATGTGCATCGAATTATGGATTTTTGGTTGAACCTATATTTGTAATAAACATGGTTGGATATGAAATAAGTGATTACCTACTTTCAAATTCAAAACATGTGATTTTTAAATTAGGGATTACACTGCACACGGTTTGTGAAAGCGAAAGGTCCGCGATATATGTGTGCGATCAATCTCCACTCACACACGACTTTCTCTTGAAAACTATTTGCATTAGGCCACCTTGTGCAAATGTTTACCACATAAAAAGTGTGTGTGATGGACAACCTTTGCCACACAGTTTCACTACTAGGGAAAAGGCTAGCAGCAGCGCGGGTTCTAGGTATATCAGTAGCGCGATGACTGGCGCTACTAATAAGGCGCTACAGCTAACCCGTAGCAGTGGCGCGTGCTCACCGGCTCTACTGCTATACAAGTGTAGCAGCAGCGCGCCTCGTGGAAGCTCGATACTGCTAATAGCGCTAGCGCGCTTTGACGGGATGCGCTACTGCTACTATTGCGCTACTGCTAACTTTTCTCCACTCGCTACTGCTAATTTTAGTAGTTTTTGTTTTTTTGCATATTTCTTTTGTATTTGAAGAGGCTTTATACAAGAATCTTTAGCAGATACAAATGTCATCATGATACACATACAAATGGCTGCGGGACCACAAATGTAATCATAGCATATACATACAAATAGTCTCATCATAATCATCATCCAATACAAAGTGGTATCTCATCATCATCTCGAAAATATCGATACATGAAAGTCTCGAATACTTGCAACTAGAACATTATCCATCTAAACAATGGTATACGCGAGAAGAGCTGTCACTATGAGTGAGAGCGGAACTATGCAGTACATGAGAGTGGAACTTCCCCGTCGGTATCTTCCTCGTCGGTACCTTCCCCGCCGGTCTCGGCGCCGACATCGATGCTGGCGCCATCGGTGTCGATGTCGGCATCAGTACCATCATCGAGGCCGACCTGCAAACCTTGTCTATGCATTTTCTTAGCAGTCAAAAAGTTGAGGTACTCTTTTTCACCCTCATAATCCATCTCGTCTGCATCTTGGTCAGAAGGCCCAGTTTCCTTGTTGTTCGACATGTTTCTTATGATTAAGTCTCCTCGTTTAATTCTAAAACTATGAAAAAAAATGAGAAATGACATAAAAAAGAAATCTATGTTTGCCGGAATGTTGTTTCCCAGCACTCGATATGCCTACTATCTAGCACAAATCATGCCAAAATTCACGGAAAATTTCGGCATGACCTTTGCTAAAGAATGGACATATCGAGCGCCTGAAATTTACCGGAACGGAAATGAATCAACATTCCGACGTAACATAGGCCACTCAGACCATTTACCCAGCACATAATCATCATGTGCAAATGACATGTCCAAATTTCCAAATATGACATGTCCAAAATATCACATGTCCACTTCAAATTTGCATATAAAAGGAAGAAAAATATAGAATTTGCAGAAAAAACCTAGCTAAATTCGTAACTAAATATATAACCTAATTAACCATTTACCTAACTAAAACCTAACTAAATTAACCAAAAAATCTAGCTACCAGAGAGAGGAGGAGAGGTACGGGGCTTACACAGGGTGCAGGCCCGACGACGGCCGAGGTTGGGAGGGGTCGGGGTCGAGCGCCGGGGTCGGTGCCGGGGTCGGGGCTGGGGCTGTGGGCGAGCGCCGGGCTCGGGGCCGGGGCCGTGGGCGAGCGTCGGGGTCGGGGGCCAGAGCCGGCGCCGGGGTCGGTCGGCGTTGGGGTCGGAGGCGAGCGCAGAGGCGCGGCGAGGGCTCCGACGGCGTGACGGGGGAAGAGAGAGTGCGGGGATTTGGGGGAAAAGAGGCGGGATGAAGAGAGGAGTGGGGATTTTCAGGATTAAGTGGGCATAGTAGTAGCGCGTTTAGGAAAAACGCGTTATAGCTACTCCAGGTAGCTATAGCGGTTTCATGTAGAAACCGCTACTGCTATTATAAGGTTGGTCTTTTCTCAAAAAAGCGCTGCTGCTATAACTAGTACCTATATTAGGAACATATATATTACATCATTGGACCCATGCATAATAATGGCTAAGTGTGTATACAAAATAGGAACATATATATTACATCATTTGACTGATAACATATGGTTCCTCAGCATTGACATTTTCGTTTTTGAGTCAGCTTCTTTCCCTTCTTGTTCGTTGAAGAATAATTGAGCCCCTCATTGTGACTTTGCCTTTTCCATGAAGTACGATTTTTCTTAGGTAATGTAGTATTGATTCTTATTTTGACGTATACTTCGTCATCATCATCATCTTCCCTCATTGGGTTGCCGTACTGATCGTAGTCCTCCTTGTTGGCGAATCCATCCATTCCAATGATGTTCCTTTTGCCTCTCCTCACGACAACACGGATAGGATTGCGTGGGTCGGTTATGAAGAAGCATTGTGTCACGTGCTTAGCATGTACCCATGGCTCATTTTTTGCGATAGCGTTCACGGTAGCACTCTTGGCGTCGGGTATAGTCATGGTAGTGAAATTCCGGTTTTCTCTTTCGACATTCTTAGCCCATTTGACACGGAACATCGTCATGTGGTGCAGTCCAGAGTAGTCAAGCTCCCAGATCTCCTCGACCCTTCCGTAAAATCTATCAGTTGTGTCGTTGTCGCTGCCGGTCATGCATTCCATCGTCACCCCTGAGTTCTGATCATCACTGTCCATATCTTTGGCCTCCGTGTAGAACGTGTATCCATTGATATCATATGCCTGATAGGCTAGGAGGTTGGGCGAGTGGCCATGTGCTAAGGCGTATATGAGCAATCCATCCTTAGAGCCCTCCTCCGGGGGATTAGCAATAATATGTTCTTTGAACCAATTCAAGAAAGTGGAGTTGTGCTCTCTCGTAACTTCGGCGTCCGTCCTGCATACCCCCCAGTCACGATACTTCTTTGCAATAATTTCTTTGTGCAGTGCCACGAAAGGATATACCTTGTCTAGGTGTTGTAGCACTACCAAGTTTGCTATGTCGATCTGAGTATGCCACATGCAGTTCCCTGCGGCCATTGGAGTGACCTTCTCCTTCGAGCCTCCCATCGTGCTTCTTAATAGGCGAACCAACACTAACATGAGGCTGGTCTGCGCCATATAGAAAATTCTCACAGAAAGAGATGCACCCTTGTGTTAGATAGCCCTGGACGATGCTTCCATCCGGACGGGACATGTTACGAACGAATCCTTTGATGATCCCATTCATCCTCTCAAATGGCATCATGTTGTGCAGAAATGACAGCCCCAAGTCTATTATGTCGTTCACAATATGGACACACAGATGCACCATCACGTCAAAGAGCGCGGGCGGGAAGTACATCTCAAGCTCATTCAGTATCACAACGATCTATTCTTGTAGCCTTCGGAGCTGCTTCAGATTGATCGACTTTCGAGAGATGACGTCAAAAAAGTTGCAGAGACCGATAAGCGTGTCACGGACGTGCTTGTCCATTATCCCTCTAAGGGCAACAAGTAGTATCTACGTCATCATCACATGACAGTCATGGGACTTCATCCTGCTGAACCTTTTCTTGTCCATGTCTAGATATCTGCTTATCTTACCACAGTAACCGGAACTAACTTTGACTCCGGTAAGGCACTTAAAGAATTGATCGATCTCAGCCTAACATAAGGTGAAGCAAGAAGGGGGGCAATAATCATCTTTCTTTATTTTCTTGCCCTTCTTCTCCCGTGCCTATGTCTCTGTCTCTGTCTTGTCTGACTGTTTACGGGGTGGCATGTGTAGATCTTCCCTGATATTCAAATCTTGCAAGTCTTTTCTTGCCTTCGGCCCATCCTTGGTCTTATCTGGCATGTTCATCAGTGTCGCAAGCAAACTCTCAAGGACATTCTTACAGATGTGCATTTGATCAAGGCAATGAGGTGTATCGAGTTTGTGCCAGTACTCCAAATCCCAGAACACAGACCTCGTCTTCCATACCTTCAGCAGCGGCTCCGGAGCCTTTTTCATCGTCTTTCCATGCGCGGGGCACTCCTTCCAGTTTTTCAACAGCTCATTGATTTCGGCACCGCTCTGCTTACGTGGAGGTCCTCGATGCTCAGCGTGACCATTGAATAGATGTCCACGGTTTCTCCACGGGTCGTCCTGTTCGAGCCATCTTCGATGCCCCATGTACACGATTTTCCCAGACCCGCCATCTTTCCTTGACATTAGCTGCTGAGACGTCGTATCATCCATGCACCGCGTGCATCCGCAATATCCATGGCACACCTGGCCTGCGACATATCCGTAACCGAGATAGTCGTGCACCGTCGTGATCAGTGTGGCTCTCATGTAGAAATACTCGCCTTTGCTGGCGTCCCATGTCTTGGCCGGTGTTTTCCATAAAGTGTCTAACTCCTCTTGAAGTAGCCCCAGATACAAATAAATATTATTTCCTGGTTGTATGCCACACACACAATTTCCATCATATTGCCCAATTATCATATCGCACGCACATACACATGTTTCCATTTTGCAAAAGCACGAAATTTTAATCACCTCTATCTCGAGATCGAGCACACGGTGGAGATGATGATGTAGGGAGATCAAAAGTGCACAAAGCTCTTCTTGATAAAGATAGATCTAGTTAGGGGGCAAATAGGTCACTTGACTAAATGCTACATCTACCTAGCTAGCTAATTTGGGAGGAGACAACTTCAACTAGTGGAGGGGGAAGGAAAAAGAGAAAGAAGATGCACTAATGGAGGTGGTGTAGTTAAGCTAGGAGTAATGAAGAGAGAGAAAGGTAGGTAGAAGAGGGAGAGTAATGGGGGGAGAAGTATTGAGGAAGAATAAGAGTGAGAGAGGGAGGATGTGGGAGGTAAGGGAAAGGGAGGAGAGGAGATGGGGGAGGGGAGGACTGGTGGAAAAAGGTGGTGGGGCTGCGTCTTAGCAGTAGCGCGGGAGGAAAAACGCGCTACTGCTAAGAGCATAGCAGCAGCGCGATTTCCTCACACGTGCTACTGCTAAACGGGCCTGTCGGAGTAAATGACCATGGGTAGCCTAGCCGGCATCCCCTGGTACTTCAGAAAAATTACAGACCGATCAAGCCTCCAAGCGACCAAGACACGGAGCCGCCTTCCCCTAGCGAGCAGCCTCTCAAGCCGGCTGCGCGAAGGCGGCCCAGCCCTGAAATCTTTCAGAAACAAGACCACGAGAAGGCTGACTCCTAGGAGCCGGCCCCTCAGCAGGCGGCTTAGATCTTGCCCTCAGAATCTGCACCCACATAACAGCAACATGACGGGGCGTCACTACAGAAAAGCCTGCCACCCCCTAAATCCCGACGCACGGCTGGCCACAGTGCACTGTACGGGGCGGCCATCCCCGTCCGGCGTGGCACTGTTGCCATGATGATCGTGACGTCACCCACGACGAGCGGCCAGTACGACCCGTGGGTGGTGGGCCCCCTTGGTCAGGGAGATCCCAAAGGCGGCCGGGCTTCCCGCAGCCGGCCAGGGATATGGCCGGCTTACGATAGCCGGCTAACTTTCTCCCTCTAAGGAAGAGCTTCATTAAGGAGACAAGAGAAGGTAAGGTTACAGTGATGAGCCGCCTCGCGGCGGCACTGTAGCCATGCTTACCACGAACAAAGCCATCGTCACTAGGGGCAAGGTAACAGTAGCCCGCCCCCGACAAGACCCCGGGCGGTGGGGCCGGCCTGTCAGCCAAAGGGTCGGCAGTCGGTGGGCCCACCAGTCAGCAGGCCCCACCAGTCGGCGGAGAAGCCGGCGGGCATAGACACAGACGGCTGGGGCCCACGCCCAGCCGGATTACCATTTTACCCCTGGGGGGTAGGCCTATATAAACCCCCAGGGTTCCCATGCAAGGGAGAACGCTCTTTGGATAGATTTTAGACACCGCAAGGAGAAGAGGAGCGGGCTAGCCTGGCCCTCCTTCATCCTTTCACCGAACAGCTCAAGGAGCATTCTGTAGCTACCATTTGAGCTAGTGATCATGCGGAGACCCCGTAGAGCAGCATTAGGGGTGTTATCTCCACGGAGAGCCCTGAAGCTGGGTAAGATTCGCCGGCGTGCATGTCTTCGCCTTATCCCGTTTCCAGGCACCGGCAATGTTTTATTGGCTCCCACAATGATAAGCCATCCATTGGCGTATGTCGCACCAACCACCCGACATTTGGCGCCCACCATGGGGCCAGGTGCACCGTCGTCCGGAGACCTGCTCTGGACGGGAACCCTTTTCCTTCCCAATGTGCGTAGCCAGCCTGGCACGACCGATGGCGCTTGCCCCGATGCGCTACAAGACATCGCTGACGCCTGTGCGGCGAGCTGCCTCGCCGATCTTCTTGGCGAGGCTCGCATCTCTGACGAGCCCGCGTCCGACGCGGGCACAGACTGCCCCGAGAGCCACCTCGTTAGCCTCCTTGATCAACTCCACGTCTCCGGCGAGCTTGCCGCGGACTTGGAGTCGGTTGGCTCCACTGACCCGATGCTTGTCGACTCCGACACGACATCTCTTGACGCCTTCCCCACCAACATGGTGGTCATCGACGATCCTCTTCCTCGAGCCGACAGCAACGGCAGCGCCATCACCGAGGTATTGCTCATCAGCCACGGCGCCCCCTCAGGCGAAAACGCCCACGACGCTCTGCAGACGGCGTTGCACGACTTGTCCGTCCCCGTCCCGGCCGACGCGGACGCCAAGACATTGGAGGCGCGCCGCCTCGCCCTCGTTGCGGAGGGCCAGAGGCTCGCCACCATGAGACGCCTCACCGAGGCTCACCAGCGCGAGGTAGACCGTGCCGCCTTCGGCATGCCGCCTCCCGACGAGCCGAGCCACATCGGTATCGTCAAGAAACGCGGTGCGGCTATCGCCGACATGCTGGGACTAGACCGCCCAGTCTATACCACACCTCTCGAGAACTTGCGCGTCGCCCAGGCGGCCGCAGACGAGTTGAATGGGCTGGGGCCTGATGAGCTCCCTTATATGACCAGACGCATCCAGCAACTTACCGACGTGGCCACAGAGCGGCATGAAGCCGGTGTCCGTGCCGAGAGTCCTCCCTCGCGCCGAGAGCACGGCGCGACGTCCCGAACACCGACCGCGGGCAACACCCGTGCGAGAAAAGAAAAGGAGCCGGGTGCCAGCCGCAGCCGGACTCGAATCTCCATCGAGCGTGACGCCGAGGGCCGCCCACGAGCCGTGGAGTGGCGGGGTAACCCTTCTCCTCCTCCGCCTCGTGGGGAGAGATACCCTACCCCGCCACCTATCACGCATCCGACTCTCAGCGGCCGGCTGGGTCGCCACGAAGGAGTCGGCGAGAATGATGCCCGCCACCAGATCGACCGCCTTGCGCGATCCCTGGCTCTGGAAGAAGAAGATGATGTCGGCCCGTCTTGCTTCGGCCCCCACATCCGCGACAAGCCCTTCCCCAAAGGGTTCTCGCTCCAAAGAGACACTCCCAAGTACAACGGCTCTGTGAAGCCGGAGGACTGGTTGATCGACTACTCCACCGCGGTTAGCATCGCAAACGGCAACAGGCATGTTGCCGTAAAATATGTGCCCCTCATGCTCCAGGGCACGGCGCGCACCTGGCTTAACAGCCTCAAGCCTTACAGTGTCAACACCTGTCTAGACTTCACTGAAGCCTTCATACGCAACTTCACCAGCACCTACAAGCGGGCTCCTAAGCCCCGACAGCTCTCCTTGTGCGTCCAAGGGCCCAACGAATCGACTCGCGACTACCTCACGCGTAGGGCCGAGCTCCGCAATTCCTGCGAGGGAGTGCACGAGGTCCAAGCTATAGAGTACTTCACCGCCGGGTGCCAATTAGGCACCCTCCTCAAGCACCGACTCCTCTGCGACGAGCCGACTACGCTTGACGAGCTATTGGTCATAGCTGATAAATATGCTACGGTCGATTCTTTGATGAAGACCGAGCTCCGAGTAGACGCCTCCGGGAACGTGCTCGCTCCGAGTCCCAAGTCGCCGGCTGGAGAATCCAGTCGGCGCCCGAACCAGAATGACCACAAGCGCAAGGCTCCCCTGCCACCTTCCACCAGTCGGCAGGTGGGCACAGTCGAGGACGAACAACCCGAAGGACGGCCCGCGCCCAAGAAGCCGAAGGGCGGCAGGCCGGCTTGGCAGCCTGCTTTCTCCTACGAGCAAGCACTTGATGTCCCCTGCAAGTTTCATAGCGGCTCAAAGCCTTCAAACCACACGACCAGAAAATGCCATTGGCTAACTCGGATCTCCAAGGGTGAGGGGATGGCGCCGCCTCCGGCTCCTCCGCAGCCGGCCGCTCGACCAGTGGTCGGGGCATTTCAAGACAAGTACCCCGACAAGCATGGTGCCTACGTCGCCTTCACCAGCCAGCCAGAAGATCGGCGTAGCCGGCACCGACTACACCAAGAAGTCAACGCAGTCGCCTCCAACAACCCAGAATTCATGCACTGGTCCGAAAGGCCTATTAGCTAGAGCCGGACAGATCACCTAGAGGTGATGCCGTCTCCCGGCTCCTACGCATTGGTTCTGGACGCCACCCTCGCTACGGAAAGGCGAGCCGCCTGTTTCTCCCATGTGCTGATAGATGGTGGGAGCAGCATCAATATCCTGTACCGCGACACTATGGAGAAGCTGAGCATCAAGACAAAGCAGCTCATGCCCAGTCAGACTGTGTTCCATGGCATCGTACCCGGCTTGTCCTGCGCCCCAATCGGCAAGATCAAGATAGATGTCCTCTTCGGGGACAAGGATCATTTCCGCCGAGAGGCGGTGTGGTTTGAAGTGGTGGACCGAGAGAGCCCTTACCACGCACTGCTTGGCCGACCTTCCCTGGCCAAGTTCATGGCTATACCCCATTATGCCTACCTCAAGATGAAGATACGAATTTCCAAGGGCATCATCACCGTAGCCGGAGACTACAAGAAATCCTCCGAGTGTGCGGCTGCCAGCAGCCGGCTGGCCGAGTCCCTTGTAATTGCTGAAGAGAAGAAGATACTGGACCGAGTCGTGGCCATGACCGGTAAACAGCCGGCCCTGTCCCCCGACCCCAAGGAATGTGGTGCCCAAGGTTCTTTTTAGCCAGCCAAGGAAACAAAGAGGGTACCTCTGGACCCAGATCACCCAGAAAGGTTTGCCACCATCGGTGCAAACCTGGACAGCAAATAGGAAGTTGAGCTCACTGATTTCCTCCATGAGAATCGGGACATTTTCGCATGGTCCCCCAAGGACATGCCGGGTGTGCCGAAGGAATTCGCCGAGCACAAGCTACATGTCCAAGAAGGTGCGAAACCAGTCAAACAGCCTCTCCGCCGACTATCGGAAGAGAAGAGAAGGATTGTGGGAGAAGAGATAGCCCGGCTTCTGGCAGCCGGCTTCATTATGGAAGTTTTCTTCCCAGAGTGGCTCGCCAACCCGGTTCTTGTGCTGAAGAAAAATAACATGTGGCGCATGTGTATAGACTACACTAGCCTCAACAAGGCTTGCCCCAAAGATCACTTCGCCTTGCCAAGGATTGATCAAGTAATAGACTCCATAGCCGGATGCGAGCTGTTGAGCTTCTTGGATGCTTACTTAGCCTACCACCAGATAAAACTAGATCCGGCTGACCGCCTAAAAACCACCTTCATCACACCATTCGGAGCCTTCTGCTACCTGACTATGACATTCGGCTTGAGAAATCCCGGTGCCACTTTTCAGCGTTGCATGCAGAAATGCCTCCTCAAGCAGCTCGGCAGAAATGCTCACGTCTATGTAGATGATATTGTGGTGAAGACGGAGAAACGCGGCACGTTGCTGGAAGACCTCAGAGAAACATTTGAAAATTTGCGTCGATTCCAAATCAAGCTCAACCCCGAGAAACGCGTGTTCGGAGTACCAGCCGGCTAGCTCCTAGGCTTCCTGGTCTCCGAACGCGGCATCGAGTGCAACTCAATGAAGATCAAGGCCATAGAGAGAATGGAGATTCCCACCAAGCTGCGGGATGTCCAGAAGTTCATCAGATGCTTGGCTTCCCTGAACCGCTTCATCAGCCGGCTCGAAGAGAAGGCCCTCCCCCTCTACCGACTCATGAAGAAGTCTGCTCATTTCGAGTGGAACAACCAGGCGGACCAAGCCTTCCACGAGCTAAAGAAGATGCTGACCACGCCGCCTGTCTTGGCGGCACCAGATGAAAAGGAGCCCATGCTCCTTTACATTGCCGCTACTAGCCGGGTGGTCAGCACTATCATCGTAGTCCAGCGCCCAGAGGAAGGTCGGGCTCAGCTGGTTCAGAGGCCGGTGTATTATTTACGCGAAGTCTTATCCACCTCGAAGCAGAACTACCCACACTACCAGAAGATGTGCTATGGTGTGTACTTCACTGCCAAGAAGCTCAAGCCCTATTTTCAAGAGCACCCCATTACGGTCGTATGTACTGCCCCGCTTGCCGAGATCATAGGCAGCCGGGATGCATCCGGCCGAGTGGCCAAATGGGCCATTGAGCTGGCCCCCTACACGATCTTCTACCAGCCCCGCACCACCATTAAATCCCAGGCACTGGCCGACTTCCTCGTCGATTGGGCCAAAATCCAATACCTGCCGCTGGCTCCCGACTCCACTCACTGGCGGATGCACTTCAATGGGTCCAAGATGCACACCGGCTTGGGAGCCGGCATCGTCCTCACCTCTCCCAAGGGCGACAAGCTCAAGTATACATTGCAAATTCATTTTGCCACCTCCAACAATGTGGCCGAGTATGAGGCGCTCATACATGGGCTCCGGCTAGCCAAAGATCTTGTGCTATGGCGACTCGGATTTGGTGGTCCAACAGTCATCCGGTGACTGGGACGCCAAAGACGCAAACATGGCGAGCTATTATTTCCTTGACCAGCAAATCAGTGGATATTTTGAAGGATGTGAGTTCCGTCATGTACCACGTGCCGACAACATGCAAGCGGATGCCCTGGCACGAGTAGGGTCCACCCGGCAAGCCATACCAGCCGGCGTTTCTCTCCACTGCCTCCTCAAGCCGTCTATCAAGCCGTCTCCAGAGTCTGATTCCATCTTCGTGCCGCCTGACCTCAACACAGTCGGATCCGACTTGGGAAACCAAGAAGGCGGCGCGGGGACTCCAACAGGCAGCCAGGGGACTGCCATAGTCGCAACCGGCCCGGGGAATTCGGAACTCGGCCAGGGGACTACTGCAGCCGGCCCGGGGACTACATCAACACAACAGGCGATGGCCGACTCCGACTCCAACTCTTCACTACCCAGTCCACCCGCCCCTATCATAGTGGTAGTCCTGACAATAGAAGAAGTCACAGCTCCATCCTGGGCCCAGTCCATCCTCAACTTCTTAGTAAACAGAGAGCTGCCAACTGAAGAAATCTCGGCAAGACAAGTTCAATGCCGAGCCGGAGCCTACACAATCGTCAAAAGAGAGCTTGTTAGGCGCAGCATCACTGGAGTCTTCCAGCGCTGTGTCGAACCAGAGAAGGGCATAGCAATCCTCAGAGACATCCACCAAGGCGAATGCGGCCACCACGCAGCCTCAAGATCACTCGTCGCCAACGCTTTTCGCCATGGATTTTTCTGGCCGACTGCCTTGGAAGACGCCAAGGAACTAGTCAAAAACTGCAAAGGGTGCCAGGTTTTCAGCTCCAAACAACACATGACGGCTTTTGCACTCAAGACCATCCCCCTCACTTGGCCCTTTGCCGTCTAGGGGCTAGATATGGTGGGCCCGTTCAAAACGGCGCGCGGTGGCATGACACATCTGCTCGTCGCTGTGGACAAATTTACCAAGTGGATTGAGGCGAAGCCGATCAAAAAGCTGAATGGGCCGACTGCCGTCACATTCATCGCAGATATTATAAACCGATATGGCGTACCGCATAGCATCAACACCGACAACGGCACAAATTTTGCAAAGGGATCACTAGCACGTTTCTATGCAACAAGCGGCATCCGGCTGGACCTAGCGTCCGTTGCCCACCCACAGTCAAACGGCCAGGTTGAGCGAGCAAACGGCCTCATCCTCTCCGGCATCAAGCCCCTACTGGTCGTGCCACTGGAGCATTCGGTCGGCTGCTGGCTCGACGAGCTGCCGGCCGTCCTTTGGAGTTTGCGCACTACCCCAAACAAACCGACCGGCTTCACCCCTTTTTTCCTTGTATATGGTGCCAAGGCCGTCATCCCAACTGACATCGAGTTCGACTCGCCTCGGGTCACCATGTACACGGAGGCGGAAGCCAAGGAAGCACGAGAAGACGGTGTTGACCTGCTGGAAGAGGGCCGGTTGTTAGCTCTCAGTCGGTCTGCCATCTATCAGCAGGGTCTGTGTCACTACCACAGCCGGAAGGTCAAGCCAAGATCTTTCCAAGAGGGCGATCTTGTGCTCCGGCTGATCCAGCGAACAGCCGGCCAGCACAAGCTCTCGGCCCCTTGGGAGGGCCCCTTCATCATCAGCAGAGCTTCAGGCAACGACTCCTACTACCTAATCGACGCGCAGAAGCCGAAGGCACGCAAGAGAGACAATTCCGGCAAGGAGTCGGACCGACCGTGGAACGCCAATCTCCTCCGAAGATTTTACAGTTAAAAAGCAGTACGTAGCACGCTACCTTTTGTATTAAGTACGAGACAAGGGGTGCCCTGAGGAGTACTCGGGGACTACCCTCTTTTATCTATGAAAGATAAGTATCACGCATACGATTATGTTGCTACACTTGCTTTCCTCGTCCGGCACCGGGTTCGACCAGTCGGCCCGGGGACTCGCCGCCTCAAGTTATATCTGAAGTTCCACCTGCAGCCAGACAAGTAGTGTGCCGGCACCCAAGCCCCCTCTTGCCAAAAGTCGCAGCTCGAAGGAACGACTGTCCAACCGGCAAGAGCCAAGGGCAGGAAAGGATGCCCACGCAAAAAACAGCTAAGGACTAACGAACTTATATAACACGAGCCGGCGTCCCACCCCACCAGCCGACTACTAGAGCAGTCGGCTGGCCGGCTTCCCGTTCACCTTGCTGCAAATCCAAAAAATCTCGAGTACTTGCCTTCCCAAGAGGACCAAGTCCTTCTCCAGCCACAGACTGCAGAGCAACTGTCCGGCTGGGAAGGCGACGGCCAAGGGAAGGTGGCAAAGGAAAAAAGCCAAAGGATAAAAAGCAAATATAAACGGAAGCCAAACACATGCATAATATTTACACAAAAGACCTTCAAAAGGCCAGCATTCAACATAGTCTGAATACACCCCAAGTGGGTGGAACTGCGCAAATTTAAAAGATTGTTCAAAGAAGTAACAAGCAGGAAAGCTAGGATGGCGGATCAAGCCAGGGGAACAACAGGCGAGTTGGGTAGGTTGGCAGAGTCGGCGGTGCCGGCTGGAGGAGTGACCGACTGACGAGTCTTGGCATCGTTGTTGGAAGCACGATCGGGCTGAGGCGGGCTGGTCGCTTCACCATCCGGCGCAGCGTCTTCGTCATCCTCTCCCTCTTTGTCTTCGCCCTCATCACTGGAGGGAATCTCCTCCGCCGAGTCCTCACCTTCGGCCGGGTTCAGCCCGAACCACTCTTCCGGCTGAGCGACGCCGGCGTCATCCACCTCAGGAGCAAAGGCGCTGGTATCGGTATACTCGGCGATCGCCGAGGCGCATTGGATGATAGCCCTCCGCACCGCCTCCAGCTCCTCATCAGCTTCCTGCCGACAGGTGCTCAGCTGGTCCAAGTTCAGCCCAGGACACCAAGCCCGGACGAACTCCAGAGCCAGCCCAGTGCCGGAGCAGGCCACTGACGCCTTCCAAGCCTCGAAGCGGCCGATTGCGACCTCCAGCCAGTTGGTGGTCCGACTTGGGGTGCGCGGAATCACCTCCCCAGGCCAGAGGGCGGCCAGCACTTGCGCTCCGGCGCGCTGAAGACGGCGGAGCATGCGATTGGCCGGCTGCAGACGGGCTTGAAGCCCCAGAAGCTGCTCCTCAAGTGACCTGCTGGCATTCGGCGTAATCTCGGCCCCCGCCCGCCGTCGCGCGTCGCGGTAGGCCTCGATGGCTTGGGTGGCGGCAGCTGAGTAGCCGGGGAAGTAATCTGCACAAAGAGGAAAGCAGTGACACAAAATCAAAAAAAATGAATCAAATAGTAGAAGGCAGGCAAGGAAGCAAGGAAGAAGGCGGCCTACCATCAATCAAGTCTTCCACCCGGCTGTAGCCTTGGCTCAGCGCCTGCCTCATCTCGGCCTAGTTTGCCACCTTGGTCTCGTACTTGTCTTTGAGGGCGGCCTCGCTGTCCTGCGCCGCCTTCAGGGCCGCCTTGTGGCTCTCCTCCTGGTCGGCCAGCTTCTTGGCCAGGCGATCACCCTCTTGAGCCAGGGCGGTGCACTCGGCCTCCTTGGCACGAAGGGCAGTCTGGGCTTCGCTCAGCTGGCTCCTCAAGTCGGCATTGGCCCCTGCAATATAAAGAAAGAAGTCGTCAGGAAAAGATCCATCCCGACTACTCGGTAGTCGGCCCGAATCTCGGGGACTACACCCAGTGGGTGCGCTGACGCACCCCCAATTAAAAGAAAAACGAAGCGCTTACTCTAGCTCTCGGTCAGATCAGAGGCTTTCTGATTCAACACCTGGGCCTGGGAGTTGAAGGCCGCCGCATGGAGGTTGTGGTACTCCTACAGAGAAGACAAGGGATGTGAGTAAGAACAAGCTGGTAATCAAGCTTTCCAATAAGTTCCAAGCCGCCTGCTCAGCAGCCGGCTAGGAACTCGGGGACTACACCCAGTGGGTGCGCTAACACGCTCCCACAGAAGAAATTAAAAGCAATCAAAGGAGCAGGAGGACTCACCCGAATAACCGACTGCGTCGTGAGAAACTCCTGGGTGTACTGCTTCAGCGCGGTGCCTTGGACCTAAAGCCGGTTCCGGACGTCCTGCGTCGCCACATTCAGCACGGCTGTCCTGCCGCCCGGCGTCCACCGGGACGAGCTGTCGCTGGCCGCCTCTAGGTCCTGGGCCGACGAGCCGACGTCCACGGTCTTTTGCGCGTCCGGCGCTGAAGTCGCCTTCCCCGCGCGCCGGCGAAGCGGTGACGAGATCACAAGATCCCCTCCCACGGTCGACCCATCCCCAGCCGGCTACGCTGGCGGCACTTCAGGCCGGCCTCCTCGGTTCGCTCCAGTCGGCGACGTTGGCGCCGCCTCCCTCTCCATCTCCAGCTGTCTGCGGCCGGCCTCCTCCAACGGGGGCACAAGGGTGTCGGGAGCCGCGGCGTGGAGGGGAATGACAAACTACGGAGGCTGGTTCTGCAGGGCCTCCGCCTCCCTCTCCGCATCTGCGGCCTCCGCTTGGGCCTTGGCGGCCGTGACAGCTCGCGCCTCCGCCGACTTCTGCTCCGCCTCCCGAGTCGCCCTTCGCTCCTCCGCCTCCCTCTCCTCCCGCGCTTCCCGCGTGTTCCGCTCCGTCGCCTCTAGCAGGTCGGCGCGGGGATCTACCCGGCGCGAGCTTGAAGACCCTCCTACGGCTCTGACTATGGAGGCGTTCGGGGCTCGCCCAAGGGTTTGGAAAAACATCAACCGAAGAAGAAAAAAGAAAGGCATGAGAACAGCGACAATTACGCTGAGACCGCCTGTGGCTGCTTCACCACCTTGCGGAAGCGGGCTGCCTTCGCGGCCGCCTCGTCCTGTTTGGTCGCCGCCGCGGTACTCTTGGGCTTCTTCAGCCAACTATTGAAGTGGGTCGACGCGGCCCGGCGCTTCTGTGCGCCGCCCTGGGCAGTCGGCCCGGCGGATGGGCCCGCACCATGGTCACCGGGCGCCGGCCGGCGGCGCGCGATGACTTCGGCCTCGTCGTCATCTGGCCAGTCCTCGAGGTCGGCCCGAGCCCGGACCCGCCTGTGTCGCCGCCTTCCCCCGCGATGTCATCTTCCATGGCGGCCACCCCCAGGTCTGGGTCGTCTACATCGTCCATCATACGGTCGGGGAGGAACTGACGTTCCACCCTTGCAGCCCCGGCTGCTGGCAGAAGCACGGAGTTCTGCCAAAGAAAGGCTGGCTGGTCAGGAGTCGGCCACCATGAACTCGGCAACAAGCAAAGATAAAGAGGAAGAGAAACTTACCACCGGCGGAGGATTGGCGTGAGAGTACGGCACCTTGCCATACTGCCACTCCTCGGTGAGCTTGAAGTTGGAAATGTAGTTCACCATGTAAGACACCTCGGCGTGAGGCATCTCCTTGGTGCTTAGCTGGCACTGGTCGAAGCGGCCGCTCATCTGGCAGATCATATGAGGTCGGACCTGGAGCGGGAGCACCCGGCGCTCCACGAAGGCGGCCACTAGGTCGGCCCCGGACAGACCCTCTGACTGGATCATCACCCAGAGCCGGGCAACGGAGGCGGACCCGCCCGGAGACAGCGACCTGGACCGGAAGGACCATGAAGGCTGCCTCCCAGCCGTCCGGCCGGCTATGTAAGCCGGTAGGTTGACGAAGTCGCACTGTGGAGCAATATTCTTCCCATAAAAGTAGGACTTCTGCCAGAGCTTCACCGACTGGATCAGCGGGATGAGCGGAAAGGGGTTGTTGTCGCTCGCCCTCCGCATGGCGATGAAAGCACAGCATGGGGCGGGCACGCCCGCGACGATGGTGCCGAGCTTGCACTGAAAGAACTCCCCCCACAGTTCAAGAGTGGGGAGGACGCCGAGAAAACCCTCGCACAGGGTGACGAAGGCCGCCAGCAGCATAACCGCGTTGGGAGTGAGGTGATGCGGCTGGAGATGATAAAATTCAAGGAACGAGCGGAGGAACCCGCTCGCCGGTAAGCCGAAGCCGTGCAGGCAGTGCAAGCGGAAGATTACCCGCTCGTCCTCTTCCGGCGCCGGCGAGATTTCCCTCTCCAGCGCGAGGCAGACCCGCACAAGATCGTCGCCTGGCAGCCGCCGCGTCCGACGGAGGAAGTCAACGTGGTCGTCGTGGATGTTGGAGCCGTCCTAGGAGCTCGACAACGCCATGCGAATGGCGTGCCGACGAGAAAGGTGCGGCGAAAGGAGGGTGCACAACCCAACTACGATGAAGCAACGGCGAGCCAAGAAGATTGGAAGGAAGGCCGAGCGGCGGCAGGTAGCTGTCGTGACAAGAGGAGGAAGAAGAAGGAGGGGGCAGAGTGAGGGAGAGCGCGCGAGCGTTTGGCGCTCCCCTCCTTTCCCCCTACTTATAACCTCGTGCGGCGAAGCCGAGGAGGCATGACGTGGGGGGTGTGGGATTAACTGCACCCACTCCCCGACGCACCGTGATTATTGCGCCATTACGATGTGGGGAAACCGCCGCTGGGGCACGCGCGGTCTGTCCAGGCTGCAGAAGATCCGCGCGTGGGCCGAGGCCCTGTAGTGGCGGGCCCCAGACTGCGGCGGTGTCCCGTCGCGCGCGTGGGCTGGCAGGCCCCTTGTCGGATTTCGGGTTCGGCAGACCCTTGAGGTTTGAACACTGGGGTGCGCGCGGAGATTTCGCCTCCTACCTACCTGCACCCCTCCGCCTCACTAAGATCTAAGCTATGGAAAGAACAACACGAATGACACAGGGTTTATACTGGTTCGGGCCACCGTTGTGGTGTAATACCCTACTCCAGTGTGTGGTGTGGTGGATTGCCTCTTGGGCTGATGGTGATGAACAATACAAGGAAGAATAGCCTCGCGAGGGTCTGCTCTTGGCTGGGGCGATGAACTACTGGGAGGAGTTCAGTCACCCTTCTCTCTCTCTCTCTCTGATTCTGATTCTCTCCTCCCTGATTCTCGATGCCCTTCTCCCCTGGGGGTGGCTAGTCCTATTTATAGAGGCCCTGGTCCTCTTCCCAAATATCGAGCGGGAAGGGAGCAAACAATGGCGGGCTAATTTGAAGGGGGACAGCTAGTACTAGCTATCTTGACAAAAGTAGTCTTCGCCTGCACAAAGCTCTGGTGGTGACGCCGTCTTGGGCTCCATGATGACCTCCGTCTTGCAGTCCTGCTGGTCTTGGTCTTGTTGCACCGAAATGGCAACCTTTGCCTGATGCCTCGGTACTCCGCGGCTGCGCTTGCTCCCTTTGCACCAAAGAGGAAAGGAGGACGTTGCGCGGGCTGGCACCCGCCTGGCGCCTTTGGTCGTCATGGCTTGCATCACGGGAACCTCGTGAGGTACCCCGCCTCGATCTCTCCGCCTCCTCGCGTGCCAGCCTGATGAGGCCGTGCCTAAGGAAGCTCCGCGTCGTCTGCCCCGCGAGGCTTGGCCCCTCGCGAGGGTCTTGGGTCTGTGTTGATGAAGATGGGCCGTGCTGGGCCCCCCTTTGAGCCACGCTGCAGGCCGCAGGCAGGCAAGTCTGGGGCCCCCATTCCCAGAACGCCGACAGTAGCCCCCGGGCCCAAGGCGCGCCCGGACTTGGCCGTGCAGGGAGGCGGAAGGGCAAGAGCGAAGCGCCGCGGGCCCTAACAGCCTGCGGCCTTGGGCGCCGCGTGGCGGTTGATTGGACGTGAGCACCTTAGCAACTGTGCGAGTTGATAAAGGAGCGGCATCTGCCTAGGCTTTGCTTTTTTCTTTCTCCGGTTGCTTCTCAGATCCCCTTTCTTGCGCCTCTCCTTCCTTCCTCCAAAATTTCCAGATCTACTCCAACCGCGTGGCCTAGGAAGCCATGGCACCTCGTCAGCCCCCGGCCGTAGCTTGGTACTCGTCTGCCCTAGACTCACCGAACGTGTCGGAGGCGAGCCTTGCCCGGTTGCGCCGGATGGCGGCGGCGCGGGGCATCGACGGGGCGAAGGTGTTCAAGGCCGGCTCCGCCACCCCTGAGGGTCAAGGGAGCACCTTCTATCGGTTCTTCATAAGTGCCATTGCTGCTGGCCTGGTGCCTCCCTTCTCCGAGTTCTTCTTCTCTGTCCTCCGCCATTACAAGCTACAGGCTCTGCATCTCCACCCCAACTCCGTTCTTCTCCTGGCAATCTTCGCCTATTACTGCGAGGCTCACGTAGGGGCGCAGCCCTCAGTGGCCTTGCTGCGCCACTACTTCTACCTCTGGACCTCTCACGGTCCTGCTTCCGCGTGCGCGAGCTTCATCGCGTACAGCGGCGCCATTGCCATCTCGAACCCCGGGAAAAGGATTGAGGGCTTCAGGAGCAAGTGGGTCTTGGCAGATGCTGGGCGCATTCACCCTCGGCTGATCTTGCCCACGGAGCAGCCCATGAGCTCCAGCGATTGGGGTCGAGCGGATCTGAGGCCGGCCAACATGACGGTGGCGAAGCTGACCAGCGCGTCGCTGCTGAGGGAATTCCTGGAGCACCAGCTGGCTCCGCTTTGGCTGTACTCACTCCCGATGTGGAGGCCCCGTCCGAGCCCCGCGGCCTTGGCCGACGGAGATCTGGCTGCGGTCCTCCAATCTCTGGTCGGGGGCGATGTAGCGAGGTTGGAGGGTGCTTCTACGCCCTTGTTCCTTCGCGATGACTGGGAGCAGGTAGTGGAGTCCATGCCCGTCTTCAACGGGGATGGGACCGTGCCCATGGAAACTCCCGAGGAACCGGTGGACGTGCCCTCCGACGACTCCAGCGAAGAGGAGGAAGGAGGGGAGTGGGAAAGAGGGCCTGACTCCGAGGCGACTAACAGAGAGTCGAGGGCTCCCCTCCCCCGGATCAGGTCCGCGTTCTCCGCCTCTCTCCGAGTGATGACGACAAGGATGACGACGAGGATGACGACAAGCAAGACGGCGGGAGCTTGCCCCCGATCCCGAAGAAGGACAGGACCGGGCTGATCTCCCGCGGGTCTGCCCCGGCCCCGAGGCGGACCGCACCTTCCGCTTCCAAGCTTCCCGAGGTTGACCCTTCCAGCCGGCTTTCAGGCTTCAAATTTGGCCCGAGGCCGCTCGAGCTCACTGGCAACGACCCGTAAGCGTTTGATTCTTGTCTTTATTTCTTATTCTGCTTCTGAGGCTTGACATCCGCATCTCTTGGACAGGCGGGCGCCCGCAGCAAAGAAGTCGAAGGGAGCTCCTGAGGTTCCATCCGTGGCAGCGCCTCTACCTGCGAAGGAGGGTGACCGCGACGCACGGGCTTCTCCTGCCCGGTCGTCCTCGCGAGGCCTGGCTGAGCCGACTAGGGCGAGCTCGGCCCCCACGGCCCAAGTGGCTCCCGAGGTGTCCTTGCCTACCGCCGCCACTACAGCCGTTGGGGCGCAGCAGACTCTGCCTCAGGATGCTGTGGCCGCGCAGCCGCCTTCTCCTCCTACTCCACCGGCTGCTGTCTCTCCGACTCCTTCTGCCGTTCTGGATCATGCTGTCGCTGAGCTGGACCGACTGCAGCAGGATCTTCTTGGCGCCGACCCTCGCTTGGTGATCGGGTGATTGGAGCTGGCTTCCGGATGGGTTCGCTCCGACGCTTCGATTCGGGCGGCGCTGGTCCAGGCCTCGACGGCTTGTGATGAGGAGAAGCAGGTCGTCCTTGAAGTGAAGGCTGCTCGTGACGCAGCCCTGGGGGAGATGGTCGACGTCCGTGGTCGCTGCAAGGCGCTGGAGGACGAGCTGCAGGGCCTGTGGGACCATCTCGCGAAAGAGGTCCGCCTTCGCCAAGAGCAGGAAGAAGATGTGAAGGCTCGCGAGGCGGCCGTCAAGGAGAGGGAGGTCAAGCTCAGGAAGCGCCGTGACCGCCTAGGCGCGCTGGAGCAGGAGTTGGGGGCGAGGAAGGCCAAGCTGGACGACAAGGCCCTGGTTCTTGCCGAGGACGGCATGGCCTTCACGGAGATGGAGGCGAAGGCTCACTCCTCGCTGAGGATGCTTTACGACAGCGGCCTGGAGAGCCCGCTGGCTGGCGCCTAGGACGGCCCCGCCAAGCTGCTTCCCTTCCTGGTTCGCGCTCTTGAAGATGTCGCCCTTGTCCTTGGCCCCACGGCCGAGGCTGAGGCGCGTGTCTTGTGTTCTGCAGCACTGACGCGGGTGCTCACCCACATCTACCTTCGTGATCTCGACGTCGACCTTGACGGCCTGCTGGAGCCAGTAAGCGGCGAGCATGCCGCTGCCGCTGCCGCTGCCGAGGCCGTGAAGGGTCACGCGGAGGCTCTGCTGGGGAAGTTCCGGGCCTTCAGCACCAAGCCGAAGCAAGGCGCTGCCGACCCCACTGCTCCATGAGGCGCACCCACTCCGCGCTGCTCCACCGCCGACAAGTGACTCCGTTGTGGCTCCTGTCCTGCCTTTGATTCCTGCACATGTATCATGCCTCAGGGAGGCGTTTAAACTTGCGTTTGGCATTGAGATAACAGTGTGGACTGTAATATTTGCTTTTGAATTCCTTGAAATTTGCGCTTTTCCTTCCTACTTGCTTATGTTCTACGCCGGCAGAGCCCGGCCCCGCGCATACCTCAACCAGCGTTAGTCCCGACCGGAAACTAGGACGGGGCCAAGGAGTGATGGGCTACGTGACAAGTTAGGCTCCTGAGTCGCGATGCTCAGGAGTCCCCCTTGGCGCACGAACAGCAAGTAGGGAGGTGTGATGTGGGTGGATCTACCGTTCTACGTCTGCAGAGCCCGGCCGCGCGCATACCTCACCCAGCGTTAGCCTTTCGGAACTAAGGAGTGAGGGGCTACGTGACCAGTTAGGCTCCTGAGTCGCGATGCTCAGGAGTCCCCCTTGACGCTCAAACGGCCTTCGTACCTTGGCTCCGCTCGGGGAGAGACGCGCGACGAACCAGGCCCAGGGTGGGGCCTGGCTGGGCGGGGTGCGTCTGGGCGTGACCCAGGCGCAGCCCCCGTGCCCAGCCCCCTCGCGCGGCACTCCCGAGGGGAGGCGTTACGATGAGGCTAGACACTGAGCTCTGGGCTCCCTGAGGTTGATGCGGCCCGGGGGCTACCCTCAGTTGTTTATCACCAGCGCGGAGCATAGCGTTTCTGTATGTGTACGGGCATAGCCGCTCCTCGGCAATGTCGTCAGCCAGCACGGAGCATGGTGCTTCCACTGGTACGTGGGAGGGGGGCCCCCTCCGGGAGGAGCCCCAGGGGCATGTACAGCCCCGCCCTGACACGTGGCTGGCATGGTAGGGCCTGGCGAGGTGTATCTGGGCACCCGTGGGCCAGCGAGGGACTCACGGGGCCCTACCCCTAGGCGGGTTGCGCCTGGCACTGGGCCTTATCTTGTGATGTGTCCCTGCAAATTTGGTTAGATGCTGGCACTCTACGTCCTCGGGTCCCGGCCCTCGAGCTGGTCTCAGCCGTCGCTGGTATGCCAGGTCGCGATGCCGTGGACAAGGCCAGAGGGTGAGGGCTGGAGAGCCAGTACGAGCCCTGAGTCGCGATGCTCAGGTACCCCCCCCCCTTTAACGTGCAAGCGGTCGGCATGGAGAAGAAGAGGTGCCGTGGACCGGCATCAAATAATCAAGCATGGTGGGTATGACGCATAACCGGAAATAACTGCAAATGAGATACATGCCGCTGGGTCTGGCCCGAGCGACTCGGGGATCATGCAGCCCGAGGGGCGCCCCCAACAAGGGAAGCTAACAACATGAAATAAAAGGGATACATGCCGCAGGGGCGGACCCACGTGGCCTGGGAATAATGCAGCCCTGGGGGGCGCTCCCAGCTGGAAGTGAAACTTGAAAGATGTCACCTGATGATGTTGAGGACGAAGGGGTGTTGGTGTAGCAGACTTGGTGGGCTGCGGAAGCCGGTCCTCATGAGCCCCCAAGCCCAGGGGCCTCGGGAGGCTCCGGAGGCGCTGGTGGCTCCCTGCGGACCATCTCCATCTCCGCCAGGGCTGCGGAACGCCTGGCCTCTTGTGCCTCCATGATGCCCCTCATGAGGCGCTGGTATGTGACAGCCGCATTTGGCAAGCCGTAAGGCATGCGAACGTAGCTGTGGGGTGGACCTCTGCAGCGCCCCACTCGCGAGGGCCAGAGGCGCTCCAGAGAGGCGACTCGGTTGAGCCCTGGTATGTCGATGCAGACGCACAGCCCACCATCCTCGCCTGGATGGGGAGCCACTACTGGTAGACGGCGGCCGCCTTTCATGACCCTTGACTCATGTAGCTCCCGAATGGCCTTCCTGATGAACTCCTGAGGGACTGGCTCTCCTTGCCTTACTCCTTCTTGAGGGAAACGTGCTTCGAAACACGCCTCCATGTGGTGCCCAAGCGCCTCCCTCATGACCCTAGCCAGGTCGGTGGCCCTCCAGGGGAGAGCCCCCGAGCCCTGCCTGAGGAGGGCGCCGGGCGCGCTTTCCTATGTGATGGAAGGAGGTTCCCCCTAGGCAGGCGCGGGCCCAGAGGGGCCTGCCTCCTGAGGGGATAGGCCGGACAACGTCTTCTTCTTCTTGGGGGCGGTCTCGGGAAGCCTCCTGCTTCCGTGATTCGGGTCTTCCAGTGACGCGGCCTGAAAGGCTCGTTCCAGGGAACACACCACGTCCTTCTCTTCACAAGGCACCATGATGACTCCGCCACTTCCTGGCATCTTGAGGACGTTGTAGCCGTGGTGAGTTACGGCCATGAACTTGGCCAACACTGGGTACCTAAGGATGGCGTTGTACGGCAGGCGAATGTGAGCGACGTCGAAGTCGATGAGCTCGGTGCGGTAGTTGTCGCGTGCCCCGAAGGTGACAGGGAGGCGGACCTGCCCAATCGGGACCATGGAGCCGTCGGTGATTCCGGAGAAGGGCTTGGTTGGCTGAAGCTGGATGTAGGGCACTTGGAGATTGTTGAATGTTTCCATGGTCAGGACGTTGAGCCCTGCCCCGCCATCGATGAGGGTCCCGGTGACCACCATGTTGCTGATGATTGGGGAACAAAGCATCGGGAGGACTCCGGCTGTAGCCGCACACTTGACCTGATCTGCTGAGCTGAACGTGATGGCGCACGCCGACCACCTGAGAGGGCGCGTGGCTTCAAGCCTGGGGAGGACTGCATTCACTTCGCGGGCGAACTGCTTGAAGATGCGTTGAGAGGCTGGGGCGGCGGTCCTTGTTTCACCTTGGCTGCGGCGGCAGCGGAGGGAGGCCTGCATTGCCATGCGGGCGATCCTCGCGAGGCTAATCCCTCCAGTCTCCCTCGTGAGGCGGGTCTTGCCAGCGATCCTCGCGAGGTTGATCGCGCCACCCTTGGCACGGGCCACGGTCTTCCCAGCGTCCTGCGTTCCTTCCTCCTCGACCGTAGCCCCGGTCACCGCGGTCGGGGCGACGGCCGATCCTTCCTTCTCGCACGGCTCAGAGCTCTTGACATTCGTTGGTGTTGTGGGTGTGGAGGTCGTGGTACACATAGTACCGGCTGCCCTTGGAAGGTTCGGGCTGATCTCTTCCCCGCTTGGTGTCTGGTTCTGCCGCGAGCACGGCAGCCCCCTTGCGCTTCACGTCCTTGGCCTTGGGCTTCTTCTCTTCTGGGTCTGCGGCAGGAAGCTCGAGGAGGGAGAGACGCCCTTCCTCAGCCCTGGCGCATTTGGTTGCCAAGTTGAACAGCTCCAAGGAAGTGCACAGGTCTTCATGCATCGCCAGCTCCTCCTTCATCTTGACATCGCGCACGCCGTCGGAGAAGGCTGAGATGATGGCCTCCTCAGTCGCCTTGGGAATCTTGAGGCGTGTGTTGTTGAAGCACTAGATGTACTTCTGCAGGGTCTCCCCGGGTTGTTGCTTGATGCGGCGCATGTCGCTCACGGCGGGTGGCCGGTCGCGAGTACCTTGGAAGTTGGCGATGAAGCGGGTGCGCATCTCGTCCCAGGAGGAGATCGTGCCTGGAGCTAGGTTCAGGAGCCAGGTGCGGGCCCCGTCCTTGAGCGCCATGGAAAACCAGTTCGCCATGACCTTCTCGTCTCCATTGGCAGCTTCGATGCCCAGCTCGTAGAGCTGGAGGAACTCCGTAGGGTCAGCCGTGCCGTCGTAACAAGGAGGTAGGTCCGGCTTGAACTTGCCGAGCCACGCGACGCTGCGTAGCTCGGTGGTGAAGGCACGGCAGCCTGCTGTGGCCACGGGAGGCCTTGGGTGATGGAGAGCTTGGTCTTGCATGTCCCCACACGCTGCAGTTGGGTCTTGACATGCGGGAGCAGGAGCATGGTCGTGACGTGCTGGAGCAGGGAGCGCCCGGGTAGCTTCTTGCGGGCGAGGGACTTCTTGGCAGCTCTGCTCTTGCCGCGCTGGCACTTGACGGAGCGGGTTTCGCCCAGGGGCCACGTGCCTTGGAGCCATGGCGCCTTCTTGTGGAGGAGGCGGCCGGGGCGCCGCCGGAGCTTCGTCGCCCGTGCGGGACGGGGTGCGGTGCAGTGGAGCGGACGGCGCAGGAGAGCCCCCTGCGGCGCGGACGAGCTCGGCGACGCGGTCAAGCCATTCTTCGTAGACGTCGTCAACGGGACGGTAGCGCAGGAGCTCGTTTGCCGCGATGAGCGCAGCTCGAGCCTCCATGGGTGCGCGGAGCGTGCGGGACAAAGAGCCAGCTGGGGTGAGCGAGGGAGTAGCGGTGCGGCCGTCTTGCCGCATGGACGGATGCTGAGACGATGCTTGCTGCTCGTCCCCCACCGGGCTAGTGGCGGCATTGACGGCAGGTGACAGGGAACGGCGAGGACGCCCGCCGACAGGAGCCGTCTGGGCGACACGGGAAGCGAGAGCGGCCCGGCGCTCGGCGCGGGCCCGACGAGCGTCAGACATGGGCGTGATGGTCGGAGGAGAACGGGGCGGTGGAAGACGAATTCCGGCGCACCCCTACCTGGCGCTCCAAATGTCGGATTTCGGGTTCTGGCAAACCCTTGAGGTTCGAACACTGGGGTGCGCGCGGAGATTTCGCCTCCTACCTACCTACACCCCTCCGCCTCACTAAGATCTAAGCTATGGAAAGAACAACACGAATGACACAGGGTTTATACTGGTTCAGGCCACCGTTGTGGTGTAATACCCTACTCCAGTGTGTGGTGTGGTGGATTGCCTCTTGGGCTGATGGTGATGAACAATACAAGGAAGAACAGCCTCACGAGGCTCTGCTCTTGGCTGGGGCGATGAACTGCTGGGAGGAGTTCAGTGACCCTTCTCTCTCTCTCTCTCTCTGATTCTGATTCTCTCCTCCCTGATTCTCGATGCCCTTCTCCCCTGGGGGGTGGCTAGTCCTATTTATAGAGGCCCTGGTCCTCTTCCCAAATATCGAGCGGGAAGGGAGCCAACAATGGCAGGCTAATTTGAAGGGGACATCTAGTACTAGCTATCCTGACAAAAGTAGTCTTCGCCTGCATAAAGCTCTGGTGGTGACGCCGTCTTGGGCTCCACAATGACCTCCGTCTTGCAGCCCTCCTAGTCTTGGTCTTGTTGCACCGAAATGGCAACCTTTGCCTGATGCCTTGGTACTTCGCGGCTGCGCTTGCTCCCTTTGCACCAAAGAGGAAAGGAGGACGCTGCGCGGGCTGGCACCCGCCTGGCGCCTTTGGTCGTCATGGCTTGCGTCACGGGCACCTCGTGAGGTACCCCGCCTTGATCTCTCCGCTCCTCGCGAGCCAGCCTGATGAGGCCGTGCCTGAGGAAGCTCCGCGTCATCCGCCCCGCGAGGCTTGGCCCCTCGCGAGGGTCTTGGGTCTGTGTTGATGAAGATGGGCCGTGCTGGGGCCCCCTTTGAGCCATGCCGCAGGCCGCAGGCACGCAAGTCTGGGGACCCCCATCCCCAGAACGCCGACACCCCTCCAGCCGGAGGATGCCACGTGGCGTGCGGACAATGAGCGGTCAGCTCGCAGCCGGATTCGCGTGACCGACTGGCACCCGCCTTCAAATTTAAGATCTCTAAGAGACGGCGTGCCTAGTCGAAACCGGCTTCTAGTTCCCGGCTCCTCAAGATAGGAAGCTGACTGGGCTCCTCGACTTTTTTCTGCCTTGGAGCCCAACCAGCTTCGAGGACTACTGTCAGAGTAAATGACCACGGGTAGCCTAGCCGGCATCCCCTGGTACTTCAGAAAAATTACAGACCGAACAAGCCTCCAAGCGACCAAGACATGGAGCCACCTTCCCCTAGCCGGCTGCCTCTCAAGCCGGCTGAGCGAAGGTGGCCCAGCCCTGAAATCTTTGAGAAACAAGACCACGAGAAGGCCGACTCCTAGGAGCCAGCCCCTCAGCACGCGGCTTAGATCTTGCCCTCAGAATCTGCACCCACATAATGGCGACAAGACGGGGCGTGGTTACAGAAAAGCCTGCCACCCCCGAAATCCCGGCGCACTCCTAGCCACACTGCACCATACGGGCGGCCATCCCCGTCCTGCGCGGCACTGTTGCCATGATGATCATGACGTCACCCACGGCGAGCGGCTAGTACGACCCGTGGGTGGCGGGCCCCCTTGGTCAGGGAGATCCCAAAGGCGGTCGGGCTTCCCGCAGCCGGCCAGGGATATGGCCGGCTTCCGATAGCCGGCCAACTTTCTCCCTCCAAGGAGGAGCTTCATTAAGGAGACAAGGGAAGGTAAGGTTACAGTGATGAGCCGCCTCGCGGTGGCACTGTAGCCATGCTTACCACGACAAAGCCATCGTCACCAGGGGCAAGGTAGCAGTAGCCTACCCCCGACAAGACTCCTAGGCTGTGGGGCCGGCCTGTCGGCCAAAGGGTCGGCAGCCAGCGGGCCCACCAGTCAGCAGGCCCCACCAGTCGGCAGAGAAGCCGGCGGGCGTAGACACAGACGGCTGGGGCCCATGCCCAGCCGTATTACCATTGTACCCCTGGGGGATAGGCCTATATAAACCCCCAGGGTTCCCATGCAAGGGAGATCGCTCTTTGGATAGATTTTAGACACGGCAAGGAGAAGAGGAGCGGCTAGCCTGGCCCTCCTTCATCCTTTCACCGAACAGCTCAAGGAGCATTCTGTAGCTACCATTCGAGCTAGTGATCATGCGGAGACCCCGTAGAGCAGCATTAGGGGTGTTATCTCCACGGAGAGCCCTGAAGCTGGGTCAGATTCGCCGGCGTGCATGTCTTCGCCTTATCCCGTTTCCAGGCACCGGCAATGTTTTATTGGCTCCCACAATGATAAGCCATCCATTGGCATATGTCGCACCAACCACCCGACAGGACCAACCGTGTGGACAATTTCAAAATTAGCAGCAGCGACGTGACTAAAAAGCGTGCTACCACTATTGCATTAGCAGTAGCGCGCTTCGTGACGCCACGCTGCTGGTAAACTTATGTTGGTGTGTACTATCGGTCGATTTTTGTAGCAGCGCAGTTTAGACATCACGAGCTACTGCTAAATTTACATCACTAGCACGGTTTTCTTAAGCTCGCTACTGCTAATTAGCAATAGTGCCTCTTTTTGTGCCGCGCTGCCGCTAAGATTCTGTGTATAAGGTTTTCCCTAGTAGTGTTTCTTCTACGCACCGTGTGTGATGCATTCAATAACGCAAACGATAAAATTATTAATATCGTGTGCAATGGCAATGCTATCACAAACGATTTAACGGGAAAAATTGTGTGTGATGTACTTGTGAATGGAAACGTTTTCCTTAGAGAGACTGTGTGGGGTGTACATACGAAGGGAAACATTTAGCCGGGACTGACTGTGTGGGATGTAATTGCGAACGAAAACAATTTCGCTTGTATAATTGTATTTTTTTTAGCTCTACGGTACGTATTTCCGTATTTGAGCTCTCGCCGGTCTCACACAACCTCATTTTGCTGAGCGTGTGTGCCAGGAGGGCATATCCCCGATGGTTTCTGGGTCATGTGGGAAGGACCCCCTATTGCCCACACTTGGCGATGGTTCCAAATGCCGTCGCAGAAAGGGGTTAAAAACCGTTTGTATAGCACCGACGCATACCAGTGTTCATACAATAAAGAGACAACCATAAGGCTCCTGCCGGTTGTCAGATATCTTACAAAACATGATCATCTCATACAATAACATTTATCACATCATGTCTTGACCATATCACATCACAACATGCCCTGCAAAAACAAGTTAGACGTCCTCTACTTTGTTTTTGCAAGTTTTGCGTGGCTGCTACGGGCTTCTAGCAAGAACCGTTCTTACCTACGCATAAAACCACAACGGTGTTTCGTCAAGTTTGCTGTTTTAACCTTCTTCAAGGACTGGCCGCAGTCAAATTCGATTCAACTAAAGTAGGAGAAACAGACACCCACCAGCCACCTTTATGCAAACCTAGTTGCATGTTTGTCGATGGAACTGGTCTCACGTGCGTGGACATGTAAGGTTGGTCTGGGCCGCTTCATCCCACAACACCGCCAACTCAAAATAAGATGTTGGTAGTAAGCAATATGACTATCACCGCCCACAACTCTTTGTGTTCTAGTCGTGCATATCATCTACGCATAGACCTGGCTCTGATGCCACTGTTGGGAATCATTGCATGGAAAACAAAAAAAATTCTACGCACATGCAATGATCTATCCATGGAGATGGATAGAAACGAGGGGGAGTGTGTCTATGTACCCTTGTAAATCGTAAGCAGAAGCGTTTCACAATGCGGTTGAGGTAGTCGAATTTCTTCGTGCTTCAACCGATCAAGTACCGAATGCACGTCACCTCCACGTTCTGCACACGTTCATCTCGGTGACGTCCCTTGCCTTCTTGATCCAGCAAGACGTTGAGGTAGTATATGAGTTCTGTTAGCACGAAAGCGTGGTGACGGTGATGGTGAAGTGATCCTCGCAGAGCTTCGCCTAAGCACTACGAAAATATGACCGGGGGAGTAAACGGTGGAGTGCGTGCCGCACATGGCTAAATAATTGTCTAGGGTGTGCTAGGTGCCTCCCTCCCACATATATATAGGTGGGAGGGGGAGGGGAGAGACTAGGAGGCGTCCCAAGTAGGTCTGAATCCTACTTGGGCTCTTCCCTAGCCGTGCGCCCCCTGCCATATATGTCAGAGGGGGAAGGAAAGAGAGGGGGAGAGGGAAGGAAGGGGGAATCCTATTCCTCTCTTTCCTTTCCCTTCCCCTCTTTCCTCCTCCTCTTAGGCTGGCCCATATGGGGGGCGGACCAGCCCCTTGTGGCTGGTGCGTTTCCCCTCTTTGCCCATAAGGCCCATATCTTTTGCCGGGGGTGCCCGAAACCCCTTCCGGTGACCCGATAAGTACCCGGTAACCCCCGAAACACTTTCGGTGTCCGAATACCATTGTCCTATATCAATATTTACCTCTCGACCATTTTGAGACTCCTCTTGATGTCCGTGATCTCATCCGGGACTCTGAACAACGTTCGGTCGCGAAATCACATAACTCATATATATATATATATATAATACTATATCGTTATCGAACGTTAAGCGTGCGGACCCTATGGGTTCGAGAACTATGTAGGCATGACCAAGACACCTCTCCGTTCAGTAACCAATAGTAGAACCTGGATGCCCATGTTGGCTCCTACAAATTCTATGAAGATTTTTATCGGTCGAACCGTTATGACAACATACGTATTTCCCTTTGTCTATCGGTATGTTACTTGCCCGAGATTCGATCGTCGGTATCTTCATACCTAGTTCAACCTTGTTACCGGCAACTCTCTTTACCTATTCCGTAATACATCACCTCATGACTAACTCCTTAGTCATTTGCTTGCAAACTTATGATGTGTATTATCGAGAGGACCCAGAGATACCTCTCCGATACTCGGAGAGACAAATCCTAATCTCGTTCTATGCCTACTCAGCAAACACCTTCGAAGATACCTGTAGAGCATCTTTATGATCACCCAGTTACGTTGTGACGTTTGATAGCACACAAGGGATTCCTATGGTATCCAATGAGGTAATGCAGCACCAGTTTTTGGAAGGGTTTAAACCCGTAAACATCGAGCCATACGATGGAATGATGGATCCCGCCGTACGGATTGAAGATTTCCTTCTCCACATTAACATGGCTTGCGGAGATGATCTCCACGCTAGTAAATACCTCCCTCTAAAGCTAAAAGGACCAGCACAACACAGGTTGAATAGCCTCCCAGAGAGCTCCATTGGCAACTAGGAAGACCTAGAGGATGCTTTTTGGGACAACTTCCAGGGCACTTATGTCCGGCCACAGGATGCCGACGACCTGAGTCACATAATTCAACAACCTAGAGAGTCATATCGCAAACTCTGGAATCGGTTCTTAATTAAAAAGAATCAAATCATGGACTGCTCGGACGCTGAAGCCTTAGCGGCATTTAAGCACAGTGTCCGGAATGAATGGCTTGCCCGACACCTCGGTCAGGAAAAGCCAAAGACCATGGCAGCCCTTATTGCACTCATGACCCATTTCTGTGCAGGCAAAGATAGCTAGTTGGCTCGTAGAAGCAATAGTACCAACGACCCCGACACTTCCGAGGCCCGGGACAGAAATGGAAGGCTGTGACGCAATAAAAATAAGCGTCGGAACAACAATGAAGAAACAGATGATACGACAGTAAACGCTGGATTCAGTGGCTGTCACATCCCTAGTTCTGGTATGACCTAGACTAGCTAGTCATGTGTGCATCATGTTTAAATTTCAATGAATTTGAAATGGGGACATGTGAAAACCTCAGAAATCATTTCTGAAAATGACCAAAATAAAAATAGCTTTAAATAGGTCCAAGAAAATGTTCATGCTTCTCTTTGAAAATATTGGCCAGAGCTAAAATTCAAACCAATATTTTCAGGTGCTCATAAATATTTATTTTGGACATTTGGAATTAATTCAATAATTATTTGCATTGGATTTATATTTGATATATTTCAAATATGATCCAATAATTCGGGAAATTATTGTGGGGCTTTATATTTATGTCACTACTCCATACAACAATTTACAGAAGCTCAGAAAATGATTTTGGTTAAATATCAAATCAAAACATACAACAGAAAATTAGAAAACAGAAACAATTAGCAGAGAGAGAAGAGAGAAAACCCACCTGGGCCTTACCTGTAGCTGGCCCAGCTAGCTGCCAAGCCCACCAGGGGTAGGGGCGTCTTCCTCCCCGCGCCAGTAGGACACCGCACACGTGGTCGCCGCATGCCGGCACGCTCCAAGCCACCTCCCGCTTCTGCCGACGCTGTTGGCTGGCTGGAGACGCCACGCAACCCCCCGACCCCTCTGGTCTATCCACTCCTCCTCTGCCCTCTTCTGCTCTCTCCCCGCAGTGCACCCGAGTGCGCTCGTCGCCGCTGCTCACTGCTGCCATGGCCACCGTCATCTCCTCGCCTCACCATCGTGTCCCAGAGCTCCTCCATCGTCGCCTACGCCTCCTCGACGACGCACGTGCCACCGGACGCCCCCGAACGATCTCACCGAGCTCGTCTTCAACCTCCCGATGCCGGAGATACCCTCGCCGCCCTACTTCGCTCCGGTTCCTCCCCGGGGCTGCCGTCTGCGTTGTCATGACCGCTGTGAGCCACTGACCGTTTTCCCCCCTCCGTTCTCGCTCTCGTGCACCGTACACACCCCTTCGAGCACGCCCGCATGCACCGCCGCCTGTGCTCGCCGTCGACGTGTCTCCGGCCATCTAATGGTCCGGCCGTCGTGCCCAGCTTCCTCCCCGTGCCGTCTAGAGCATGTAGGTGCCATGCACGAGCCATCACGGCCGTCACAGCGACAACCCCGAGCTCACCCGAGCTCCGGCAGCTGCCAAGGTCATCGCCGGCGACTACTCCGGCCACCCCAGGCCCAACCACCACCACTACTCGATGCGGACGTGCGTCTGCATCACATAGATGCCCTCCGCCGGCCGTTTGGTCACCGGAGACAAAAACCCGAAGCTCGCCGCCGCTATTGGCCTCACTGGCGTCAAGTCGCCGGTGGAGTTGACCCACTTTCACCACGACTGCCCCCCCTTGTGTCGATGACATGTGGGGCCGGCCTCTGACTAGAGTTAGTATAGGTTTTAATTAGTCCTAATTACCACTATTAGAGGTTAATCACCTCGCTAACAAACTCTATATCACTGGCATGTGGGCCCATGCCCTAATTAAGTTAGGTTAGTATTTAACTTAGCACTAACTAACAGAGTTAGTTTGTTGTGTCACTGACCTGTGGGTCCCATAGGTCAGGGTTGACCTGGCTGACTCCGTTGACCTGCTGACCTTAGCCTGACGTCATGCTGATGCAGTATATGTTTTGGGGATTTTAAATAAATCAGAAATGATTTATTTATTTTCAGAAAATACCCTAAACTTCTAAAAATAATAGAAAATAAACCGTAACTCCAAATGAAATAATTTATATATGAAAAATGATCAAAAATATCCAAAGAATCTGAATATGGCATTTTCATGCATGTTTGAACAGGTTGACCTCACTGATTAGGACAATTCATGATGATGGAATAAATGGTAATTAGTTTTGGAGTTGGAATTTGCTATAGGTTTGAATTCCAATTCAATTAATATAAATAATTGTTGCACTAGGTCAATTCAGTACTTTAATATGACATATCATTCATATTAATGTGCATTGCATTGATTGTGGTTCCTTTTGTGTTTGCCGGTGGTTGTTCCCTCTTAGTAGACGATGTTTCCGACGATGAGTTCGATGACACCGATGAAGAGCTATAATATCTTCACAAGTGCCAGGCAAGCAAAACCCCCTTGTTCATTCCGATACAATCCCACTCTCTCGCTCCTGCTCTCTTCTACTGCATTAGGACAACAACGATTCAACTATTACATGCTGCAGTAGCTGAACCCCTTTTCCTCTGCATGACCTGTCATTGCCACAGTAAATAGATGAAACCCACTAGCATGAGTAGGAGTTGTTTGAGCCCTAATGTGCCTACTCATTCATGCTTGTTGTCATGCCTGCTACTGCTTAGAGTTGAGTCAGGTCTGATTCATCGGGGATGAATTGGAATGGTGATGAACATGTCCTACCGTGTGTGAGCTAAGTGTACTGTTGAACACGATTTGGTAAAGGTATCGATGAGAGGCCATGTAGGAGTACATGGTGGGTTGTTTCATTGGAACCGTCCTTAAGCACCGAGATCTGTATGTGTGATTTAAGAACCAGTTACTACCATGCATTGGGATCCTTAATTGACCCTCTCGGCTTCTTAACCACCCTAGTCCTCTGTTCAGGAGTTGCAATTAGTTTCTGGTGTTTATAAGATATGTGTTGGTGGTCGTGTGTAGCGCTGACACTAGGGGTGGGCTATGATGCGGTAGATACACCGTGGCTGGGTATGCCGAGCGCACGTTTGGTGTCTCGGAACCCTGTGCACATCGTTCGGGCCCGTATGTGGAAACCTCGGCTGGACTCCCTGTGGATGGAACCTGGATAGGTGATAAACTTGGACTAGAGACTTGAGTGTTTAGGTAGGCCGTGGTCGACACCCTCATTGGGATTCCCCTTGAAGGTTGCCGAGTACATGTCGTGTAAACGGCGGTAAGTGGTGAGAGCGTGTGTGAAGAAGTACACCCCTGCAGGATTAACATCATCTATTCGAATAGCCGTGTCCGCGGTAAAGGACTACTTGGTTGCCTATACAGTTCATAGACAAGTGAAAGTGGATACTCTAAAATGCGCAACATAAGCGTGAGTGCTATGGATGGCCTTCTCATAGGGAGACGGGAGCGGATCCATAGTGGTGTATTGATATTGAATATGTGGACTCGTGTGCGCCACCTCAAAAGAGTTGCTTGCAGTCATAGTTAAGGTTAGCCACTGAGTCAAACCTGGCTTGCTGTAGTTAAACTCCACCACTAGTAGAAAATAGGGCTATGGTCCAGGCCGGCTCAGCCCATTAGTCCCGGTTTAGTCTAGAACCAGGACCAATGTGGGCATTGGTCCCGGTTCGTGAGCCCAGGGGGCCGGCCGGGCCACGTGGGCCATTGGTCCCGGTTCGTCTGGACCTTTTGGTCCCGGTTGGTGGGACAAACCGGGACCAATGGGCCTTGCTCCTGGCCCACCACCATTGGTCCCGGTTGGTGGCTTGAACCGGGACCAAAGGCTCCCCTTTAGTCTTGGTTCATGTCACCAACCGGGACCAATGAGGTGCCTATATATACCCCCTCGCGCAAGAGCAGAGCACAGTGCTCTGTTTTTTCTGGCCGAGGGGGAGAGGGCTTTGTGGTGCTCTAGCTCACCTCCTATGCACATGAGGTGTTCGATGGAATGCCCGAGCCACACTACTTAAGCTTTCTCCTCTCGAAGCTCGACCTCCAAGCTCCATTTTCCTCGAGATTTGTCTAGATTTAGCGGTCCGTCACGCCCCGTCCCCGTCTTCACCGCCATCGATCACCCGCGCCGATCTCATCACCGACACCACCGTGGTGAGCCTCTTGTTCTTATCTTCTTTCTGAAAGGAAAAATATTCTTACTTGTATGTTTAGATAGATACTTGTATCATTTTCTTACATTTATTATTGCATCTTATATAGTGCGATGGTTTTGGTATCCGCCCCCGTCGTCCCTCGTCCTGTCTATGATTCGGATTTGGTATGTATATTATCTTTATAACTATTGGTTCATTTATTGTTTATGAAAATTATGCCTACCAACGTGACATAGATATTATTTATCTAGGATGTATGTGAATCAGAAATGCCAACCGACCCTATTGTCGAGAGGTTAAATTTAGTTGAAGAAGAAAACAATTTGTTGAAGGAAAAAATAAAAAAAATTGAGGACGAGAAGATGATATTGGAGTTGCATGTTGCGAATGTCGTCGATGATCACAAGATCAAGATGGATGCAATGCGCTTGAAGATTAGAAAGATTAGAAAATATGCCATTCATACCGAGGCTTGGTATCATTATGCCGTTGGATCAATTGTTACCTTGGTTGCGATTATGATCGCATTTGTTTTTGCATTGAAATGTTTTACATAGTTTCAATGTATGGTTTAATTAATTAGATGCTCTGGAGAGCTATATGTTGTTAGATGAGAACTATTATGCACTTTGGTTTTAATGTGATGATGAACTTCAATTAATTTGGACACTTAATTATATATAATGCACGCAGATGAACCGGCAATGGATGTACGGTGACAGACACACCCGCGAGTACATTAAGGGCGTGCATGAGTTTCTCGATGCGGCTGAGGCAAACAAGCAGAATGGTTTTATGTGTTGTCCATGCACTGAATGTGGGAATATGAGGTCTTACTCTAACCGGAAAATCCTTCACTCCCACCTGCTTTACAAGGGTTTCATGCCACACTATAATGTTTGGACGAGGCACGGAGAAATAGGGGTTATGATGGAAGACGGCGAAGAAGAAGAGTACGATGACAACTATGTGCCCCCTGAATACGGTGATGCTGCAACGGGGGGAGCTGGTGAAGATCAAGAGGAACCAGACGATGTGCCCAATGATGCTGCCACGGGTGAAGCTGCTGAAGATCAAGAGGAACCAGACGATGTGCCCGATGATGATGATCTCCGCCGGGTCATTGTCGATGCAAGGACGCAATGCATTAGTCAAAAGGAGAAGCTGAAGTTCGATCGCATGTTAGAGGATCACAAAAAAGGGTTATACCCCAATTGCGAAGATGGCAACACAAAGCTCGGTACCGTACTGGAATTGCTGCAGTGGAAGGCAGAGAATGCTGTGGCTGACAAAGGATTTGAGAAGCTATTGAAAATATTGAAGAAGAAGCTTCCAAAGGATAACGAATTGCCCAACAGTACATATGCAGCAAAGAAGGTCGTATGCCCTCTAGGATTGGAGGTGGAGAAGATACATGCATGCCCTAATGACTGCATCCTCTACCGCAGTGCATACAAGGATCTGAACGCATGCCCGGTATGCGGTGCGTTGCGGTATAAGATCAGACAAGATGACCCTGGTGATGTTGACGGCGAGCCCCTCAGGAAGAGGGTTCCTGCGAAGGTGATGTGGTATGCTCCTATAATACCACGGTTGAAACGTCTGTTCAGAAATGAAGAGCATGCCAAGTTGATGCGATGGCACAGTGAGAACCGAAAGAAAGATGGGAAGATGAGAGCACCCGCTGACGGGTCGCAGTGGAGAAAAATCGAGAGAAAGTACTGGGATGAGTTTGCAAAGGACCCAAGGAATGTATGGTTTGCTTTAAGTGCGGATGGCGTTAATCCTTTCGGGGAGCAGAGCAGCAATCACAGCACCTGGCCCGTAACTCTATGTATGTATAACCTTCCTCCTTGGATGTGCATGAAGCGGAAGTTCATTATGATGCCAGTTCTCATCCAAGGCCCTAAGCAACCCGGCAACGAAATTGATGTGTACCTAAGGCCATTCGTTGAAGAACTTTTACAGCTGTGGAATGGAAACGGTGTACGTACGTGGGATGAGCACAGACAGGAGGAATTTAACCTTAAGGCGTTGCTGTTCATGACCATCAACGATTGGCCCACTCTCAGTAACCTTTCAGGACAGACAAACAAAGGATACCACGCATGCACGCACTGTTTAGATGACACTGAAAGTATATACCTAGACAAATGCAGGAAGAATGTGTAGCTGGGCCATCGTTGATTTCTTCCGACCAACCATCAATGTCGAAAGAAAGGAAAGCATTTCAAAGGCGAGGCAGATCACCGGAAGAAGCCCGCCATGCGCACCAGTGATCACGTGCTTGCTATGGTCAATGATTTACACTACGTAATCTTTGGAAAGGGTCCCGGTGGACTAGCTGTTCCGAATGATGCTGAGGGACACGCACCCATGTGGAAGAAGAAATCTATATTTTGGGACCTACCCTACTGGAAAGACCTAGAGGTCCGCTCCTCAATCGACGTGATGCACGTGACGAAGAACCTTTGCGTGAACCTGCTAGGCTTCTTGGGCGTGTATGGGAAGACAAAAGATACACCTGAGGCATGAGAGGACCTGCAACGTTTGCACGAAGAAGACGGCATGCCTCCGAAGCAGTATAAAGGTCCTGCCAGCTACGCTCTTACGAAAGAAGAGAAAGAAATCTTCTTTGAATGCCTGCTCAGTATGAAGGTCACGACTGGCTTCTCGTCAAATATAAAGGGAATAATAAATATGCCAGAGAAAAAGTTTCAGAACCTAAAGTCTCATGACTGCCATGTGATTATGACGCAACTGCTTCCGGTTGCATTGAGGGGGCTTCTACCGGAAAACGTTCGATTAGCCATTGTGAAGCTATGTGCATTCCTCAATGCAATCTCTCAGAAGGTGATCGATCCAGAAATCGTACCAAGGCTAAGGAGTGATGTGGCGCAATGTCTTGTCAGTTTCAAGCTGGTGTTCCCACCATCCTTCTTCAATATCATGACGCATGTCCTAGTTCATCTAGTCGACGAGATTGTCACCCTGGGGCCCGTATTTCTACACAATATGTTCCCCTTTGAGAGGTTCATGGGAGTCCTAAAGAAATATGTCCGTAACCGCGCTAGGCCAGAAGGAAGCATCTCCATGGGCCATCAAACAGAGGATGTTATCGGGTTTTGTGTTGACTTCATTCCTGGCCTTAACAAGATAGGTCTCCCTAAATTGCGGTATGAGGGGAGACTGACTGGAAAAGGCACTCTTGGAAGAGACTCAATAATATGCAGGGACGGATATTCTTGGTCTCAAGCACACTACGAAGTTCTACAGAACTCTACCTTGGTGACCCCGTATGTCGATGAACACAAGAACAGTCTGTGCTCCAAACACCCGGAGCAGTGCGACGACTGGATTACATGTGAAAACATCAGGACTTTCAGCAATTGGTTGGAAACACATCTCAGAGGTGACAACACTGTTTGTGATGAGTTGTACTTGTTGTCAAGGGGACCATCTTTGACTGTATTGACTTACAAAGGATACGAGATAAATGGGAATACATTTTACACGATCGCCCAAGATCAAAAGAGCACCAACCAAAACAGCGGTGTCCGCTTTGATGCAGCAACCGAGAGCGGAAAGGACACATATTATGGTTACATAGTGGACATATGGGAACCTGACTACGAACCTGATTTTAAGGTCCCTTTGTTTAAGTGCAAATGGGTCAATCTATTAGGCGGCGGGGTACAGGTAGACCCACAGTACGGAATGACAACAGTGGATCTAAAAAATCTTGGGTACACTAACGAACCGTTTGTCCTAGCCAATGATGTGGCATAGGTTATCTATGTGAAGGACATGTCTACCAAACCGAGAAAAAGAAAAGATAAGGAAGCGAATACATGATACGATGAGCCAAAGTGCCACATAGTTCTTTCAGGAAAAAGGGACATCCTGGGAGTGGACGGCAAGACAGACATGTCTGAAGATTATGAAAAGTTTCATGAAATTCCTCCCTTCAATGTCAAGGCTGACCCAAGCATCCTGATAAACAATGAAGATTATCCATGGTTACGGCGCAATAAGCAAATGACACAAGCGAAGAAAAAGTGAAGACTTTCTCCCGCAACTATTATGATGATACCATGCCAAATTTGTAACAGACGAACATGCTACCATTGTCCGTTTTGTACATGCACATGCTATGTGGGTGAAATTATGATACCATCCCAACTTTCAACTTTTTCAGAGTTCATTTGAAATGCTTTCATGTCTTATGGTTCGAAACTTTAATTGTAAGTATAAATAAAAAATAAATAGCAAAGAAGAAAAAAAAATCTATTTTTATAGTAAAGTTATTCATAAACTAGTGATTCATACAAATTTTTAAAAATTCAAATTTAAACTATTCAAAATTTAAAACTAATGGCACTAACAGAAAGTTTATAATTTTTGTGACCTAAAAGCAAAAAGAAATCACTAAAAAACTGTAAGTATTTAGTTGTAAGTAGAAATAAAAAATAAATAGAAAAAAAATTCTATTTTTATAGTAAAGTTATTCATAAACTAGTGATTCACACAAATTTTTAAAAATTCAAATTTAAACTATTCAAAATTTAAAACTAATGACACTAACAGAAAGTTTATAATTTTTGTGACCTAAAAGCAAAAAGAAATCACTAAAAAACTGTAAGTATTTAGTTGTAAGTAGAAATAAAAAAATAACAAACCAAAAAAATGTAGAAATAAAAAAGAAAAAACCAAAAAAAATGCCTCCTACTGGGTACATTTGTTGATACCGATGCATGCGTAGTTAGTTCTGATGTAAGTCTTGCTGGGTACATTTGTACTCACGTTTGCCTATTTTATGTTTTTGCAGAGAGACATCAGTCTCGCTAGTAGTTCCGCGTGGACTTCGACGTTTAGCTTGTTACCTCAGCTACGATCTTGAGCTCTCGGCAGGGTCTTGTAGATAGCCAGGCTTCTCAGCCTTCTTCATTTGTAGTTGTTTGTACTCAGACAAGTTAAGCTTCCGCATGTGCTTGTTGCTTGTATGCTCTATATGTTGGGGTCATGAGACCCATGTTTGTAATGCTTGGCTCCTCGGAGCCTAATGAATAAATACTTGAGTCATAGAGTTATGTTGTGATGCCATGTTGTATTTACACATATCGAGCATATTGTGTGTATGATTGAAATGCTTGGTATGTGTGGGCTCCGACAACCTAGTTGTTTATCCTTGGTAGCCTCTCTTATGGGGAAATGTAGTCTTGTGCTTCCATGAGCCATAGTAGTCCGCTACAGCCCAGTTCACCGGAGTCCTGCTAGCCCAGCACTACTGCTCCGGAACACTTGACTGGCCGGCATGTGATTCACTTTGTTCCTGTGTCTGTCCCTTCGGGGAAATGTCATGTGGTGACATCCGGAGTCCTGCCTAGCCAGCTACAGCCCGGGTTCCCGGAGTCTTGTTAGCCTAGTGCTACAGCCCGGATTCGCACGCTGCTGACCGACATGCTCGATGTTGATTCATGTATGCCTATCCCCGTAAGTTAGTGCCACTTCGGGTTCACGACTAGTCATGTTGGCCCGGGTTCTCTGTCATATGGATGCTAGCGACACTATCATATGCGTGAGCCAAAAGGCGCAAATGGTCCCGGGCCATGGTAAGGCGACACCCGTGGGAATACCGTCCGTGAGGCCACAAAGTGATATGAGGTGTTACAGGCTAGATCAGTGTGACTTAGAATCGGGGTCCTGACAGCTTTGGTATCAGAGCCTGACTTCCTGTAGGATTACCAAGCCAAACCGGTCAAAGTTGTGTCTAAAAATGCTTTAGTTATGTAAGGGAATTGACTGTGGAAAGGAACGTAAGGCTCTTTTTACTCCTTTATCTTATGCCCTTCTGATCTGAGTCATCCTCTTCTCTTCTACGGGGATTAAGAACTAGGCCTTCTCATCTATCTATCAGGATGACGAGTTACTATGATAGAGACTTATAGGATTGATGGATTAAGCCTCAGTTCAGTCTCTACTACTTCCGTGTGTTCATAGCTGGCCTCAGAACCTTGATATGATGTTGTTGAGTGGTTATGCCACCATTTTGCAGGATGTCTCAATTCTTTTTGAGCATTTATAGCCGTTATGTTGTCCGAGTCATCCCAGGTTACTAAATAGTCTGATGCATTTGCAAATCCTTTCTTTCCGTTCCCGATGTCCTTTTTGGTCAGAATAAGCACACTACCCGGTGCGTTGACGTACTCTATTGCCTCGGTATATATGTTGGGGCTATTTTTATGACCCTAGGTGTTTTAGGGAGTCACCTAATAATCTAGCCATGTTTTGTGTTCCCGGTGTGATGATTCTGGCCGTCATTCTCGAAAGCATCCTGTCATGCCATTTAGTTAGTAGGCATTCTATTCCTGGGTTTTGAACCCGAGATTCACCCTACTTATTTCATGTTGATAGTGTTTTCTCGTTCCTTTAGATTATTAGTAACCTTGTGATAGTCCTCGAGGTCCGTGGTATTTCCTTCTTCCAAATACCATGAACTGCTTATGGGAGAAGTTCTTTGAACCAAAAGATCACAACAAGAGTGCTCTTGAGGAGTTCTCCGTTCTGCATTGTGAATCTGCCAGTCCTACCTTTCTGCATGGATTATCTGGAAGAAATATGTTGAGCTTTGTTCAACATACTAATCTATGCATCCACAACTCAGAAAGTGCTATGTTCCTTTGAGTTGTCCCTCTTCGGTTGTATTCCGACCCTCGTGTATCAGTTGATAGTCAAGACTATGTTGTGCATTTGTGCTCATCGATGCCTATTATTCTTGTGGTCCGTCAAGCCATTCTATTCCGGAATGACTAGGAGAAACAAACTCTAGTACCTCATCCATTTCTAGGATTGGGTCAAAGCAGTTGTATTCCGCGGATCAAATGCAATCCAGCTTTTGATTATGTTCTACCTTGGAGTATTACTATCTTTATATCAAGAATGTCATGGAAATTGCACACCATCCTATGAACTCTTGATACAGTGATACTTCTTGCCATCATTATTCATTCCTCGGCCCCCTTGTTATTGTAACTGGAACGCCGACAAGTGAATCGTGATGCGTGAAATCTATACTCCTAGCAACTCCGTTGCTTGGTAGTTAAATGGACAATAACCTCATTCTTAGCATGTTGAATTTTGAATCATCACCCTAAGGTTGATCGTGCTACCTAGCCATATTTCCAGTGCACTTTTCGATCAATGAGTTAGGATAGTGCCAATCCTTGCTTATTTGATCGTATCATCTTGCCTGAGAATCAAGATTCTTCTCGAGCTTAGTGACATATCGATGGTTCGTGATTTTCCAAAGATCTTCTCGAGAGCATTACCTGGTTGTCACCTGACCGCTATGTTGAGTTTGTGATCAAGTTGGTTTTCTTATTAATCACCCCTTCTCCAAGAGTCTGTGTTGGCTGAGCTAGTTGGTTGAGCTAGACAACAACTTGGAGAGTTGGAAGGTAAAAGCTTTGCTTAACTTAGTTCATCTCTAAGGGATATCTATTTGTGTGTATGTTGAAGAAGGATGATATCTTCATCGATTGGTCCTCGTGATCAGTTATTGGATTTATTGTCTTGTCCAATCTTTGATTCGAGTATGGACTATCCTCAAATCAGATCAGAACCAACGATATTCGTAATGTTGTCTTACTCATGGTTTTTTCCTCGAGCATACACCACTATATCTTTTGGGTGTGACCAATGCTATCACCTTGTTCACATAGTTGTGGAATTCCATCTCCATTGGAATTTTGATAAATTGTTGTTGAGCCCATCGGCAACATTCTTATCTTCTCCATGACTCGTGTAGAACATTAAAGCTAGCATTGGGAACTTTGTAAGCATTGCCTTCATGTTACGCTCATGAGGTATACGTTTGGATGAAAGGAGTGGCTTCCTCTAATTCACGTGCATTTGATGTAAGTTGCCGCCGTGAATTCGAGAAAGCTTGTTTTTGCTTCCTCTGGAATCATCCCAAGTTAGTCATGCATATGTGCGAGGTACCCTATGGTTTGATAAGTTGGCTGCCTCCATTCTATATGTGTTTCCTAGCACACCAAGCCACTGATTGTCTTTTTCAAGGATAAGAAGTTCATCGATAAGTGCACAAGGACCTCGATATCCTTGATGATGGTTCCTTACCAGAACTCGGTAGTGTTTGTTGTAAGACTACTCTGTGGTCATGCTTGTCTTGGACAACGTGTTCCCATGTTGTAGCAGAACCAGCTCATGTTTTGGAGCTTGCTATCATAGTTCATCTCCCGAGAATCTCACAATGCCATCTCGTCGAATTGTGTTGCAAAACTTCCATTTTTCTTTCTAGACTCGATGAGTCCGGAATATCCTGACACCAACCAGATCTGAATCTCAGGCAGATGTGATGGTTGGAACGTTTCCCAAGAGCTATAATATTGGTATCGCGGTAACCGGTGGAGTGGATGTCGTGGCCAACACACCAAATCGGAAGACCTATTATTGTAGTATCTTTCTTGAAGAAGTTGGCCACCTCCCCATAAGGATCTCGTAGAATTTATTCCAGTAGTTGTTCCTTATGGATTTTTGTGTTCCCGAAGTCCGACCTTTTACTTGATGTTATAGATACCAAACCATATCAATAAATGTGTTACGCTAGCACATCAAGGAGAACATTAGAAGCGGAGTGCTAAATGTCTCTCGGTCGATCATCAGGTTTTGTTTCCTTGGCCTCGCTAAGGTGAAATCTGAGATGGTGTTATCCTCCTTAGCATCTTCATCGTCCATCACTATTCATCATGGTAGTATGTTGTGTTGCCAGGATCCTTGACATGGTTATTGGTAAAACCTTGATGAATATGGAAATGCTCAAGTTCTTGAGAGCACGCGCAAGCAACTGGGATTTATCATCGGCATTAATTGGGATCCGCTCTCAGTTTCCTCGGTTATGCTATAACCTTGCCAATAGTGGAATCACTCTCTATTGTTGAGTTTCTCCTAGTTACTAGAATCTTTCCCAGCATTAGCATTTTGTTCCTAGCTTGCACCGCCATTGTGTCATTCGACCATGGACTACCCTTCTCGGAAATTTCTGGTCGGGATCATCTTCAAAAGTGGTCCTACCATGGGTCCTGACAGCTTTGGTATCATTTGTCACATCCCTAGCTCTGGTATGACCTAGACTAGCTAGTCATGTGTGCATCATGTTTAAATTTCAATGAATTTAAAATGGGGACATGTGAAAGCCTCAGAAATCATTTCTGAAAATGACCAAGATAAAAATTGCTTCAGATAGTACCAAGAAAATGTTCATGTTTCTCTTTGAAAATATTGGCCAGAGCTAAAATTCAAACCAATATTTTCAGGAGCTCATAAATATTTATTTTGGGCATTTGGAATTAATTCAATAATTATTTGCATTGGATTTATATTTGATATATTTCAAATATGATCCAATAATTCTGGAAATTGTTGTGGGGCTTTATATTTATGTCACTAGTCCATACAACAATTTACAGAAGCTCAGAAAATGATTTTGGTTAAAAATCAAATCAAAACAAATAATAGAAAATTAGAAAACAGAAACAATTAGCAGAGAGGGAAGAGAGAGCACCCACGTGGGCCTTACCTGTAGCCGGCCCAGCTAGCTGCCAAGCCCACCAGGGGGAGGGGCGTCTTCCTCCCCACGCTAGTAGGACGCCGTGCACGTGGTCGCCGCACGCCGGCATGCTCCGAGCCACCTCCTGCTTCTGCCGACGATGTTGGCTGGCTGGAGACACCACGCAACCCCCCGACCCCTCTGGTCTATCCACTCCTCCTCTGCCCTCTTCTGCTCTCTCCCCGCAGCGCACCCGAGCGCGCTCGTCGCTGCCACTCGCTGCTGCCACGGCCACCGTCATCTCCTCGCCTCGTGTCCCAGAGCTCCGCCATCGTCGCCTACGCCTCCCCGACGACTCCCGTGCCACCGGACGCCCCCGAACGATCTCACCGAGCTCGTCTTCAACCTCCCAATGCCGGAGATCCCCTCGCCGCCCTACTTCGCTCCGGTTCCTCCCCGGGGCTGCCGTCTACGTTGTCGTGACCGCTGTGAGCCACCGACTTCCCCCCCTCCGTTCTCGCTCTCGTGCACCGTACACGCTGCCTCGAGCTCGCCCGCACGCACCGCCGCCTGTGCTCGCCGCCGACGTGTCTCCGGCCATCTAATGGCCCGGTCGTCGTGCCCAGCTTCCTCCCCGTGCCGCGTACAGCTCGTAGGTGCCATGCACGAGCCACCACGACCGTCACAGCGACGACCCTGAGTTCACCCGAGCTCCGGCAGCCGCCAAGGTCATCGCCGGAGACTACTCTGGCCACCCCAGGCCCAACCACCACCACTACTCGATGCGGACGTGCGTCCGCACCACATAGATGCCCTCCGCCGGCCGTTTGGTCGCCCGAGACGCAAACCCGAGGCTCACCAGCGTCAAGTCGCTGGTGGAGTTGACCCACTTTGACCACGACTGCCCCCCCCCCCATGTGTCAATGACATGTGGGGCCGGCCTCTGACTCGAGTTAGTTTAGGTTTTAATTAGTTCTAATTACCAGTGTTAGAGGTTAATCACCTCGCTAACTAACTCTGTATCACTAACATGTGGGCCCATGCCCTAATTAAGTTAGGTTAGTATTTAACTTAGCACTAACTAACAGAGTTAGTTTGTTGTGTCACTGACCTGTGGGTCCCATAGGTCAGGGTTGACCTGGCTGACTCCGTTGACCTGCTGAGCTCAGCCTGACGTCATGCCAACGCAGTATATGTTTTTGGGATTTTAAATAAATCAGAAATGATTTATTTATTTTCGGAAAATACCCTAAACTTCTAAAAATCATAGAAAATAAACCGTAACTCCAAATGAAATAATTTATATATGAAAAATGATCGAAAAAATCCAAAGAATTTGAATATGGCATTTTCATGCATGTTTAAACAAGTTAACCTCACTGATTAGGACAATTCATGATTATGGAATAAATGGTAATTAGTTTTGGAGTTGGAATTTGCTATAGGTTTGAATTCCACTTCAATTAATATGAATAACTGTTGCACTAGGTCAATTCAGTACTTTAATATGACATATCATTCATATTAATGTGCATTGCATTGATTGTGGTTCCTTTTGTGTTTGCCGGTGGTTGCTCCCTCTTAGTAGACGATGTTTCCGACGATGAGTTCGATGACACCGATGAAGAGCTATAATATCTTCAGAAGTGCCAGGCAAGCAAAACCCCCTTGTTCATTCTGATACAATCCCACTCTCTCGCTCCTACTCTCTTTTACTACATTAGGACAACAACGATTCAACTGTTACATGCTGCGGTAGCTGAACCCCTTTTCCTCTGCATGACCTGTCATTGCCACAGTAAATAGATGAAACCCACTAGCATGAGTAGGAGTTGTTTGAGCCCTAATGTGCCTACTCATTCATGCTTGTTGTAATGCCTGCTACTGCTTAGAGTTGAGTCAGGTCTGATTCATCGGGGATGAATTGGAATGGTGATGAACATTTCCTATCGTGTGTGAGCTAAGTGTGTTGAACACGATTTGGTAAAGGTATCGATGAGAGGCCATGTAGGAGTACATGGTGGGTTGTTTCATTGGAACTGTCCTTAAGCACCGAGATCTGTATGTGTGATTTAAGAACCAGTTACTACCATGCATTGGGATCCTTAATTGACCCTCTAGGCTTCTTAACCACCCAAGTCCTCTGTCCAGGAGTTGCAATTAGTTTCTGGTGTTTATAGGACATGTGTTGGTGGTCGTGCATAGCGCTGACCCTAGGGGTGGGCTATGATGCGGTAGATACACCGTGGCCGGGTATATCGGGTGCCCGTTTGGTGTCTCGGAACCCTGTACACATCGTTCGGGCCCGTATGTGGAAACCTCGGCCTGACTCCCTGCGGATGGAACCTGGATAGGCGATAAACCTGGACTAGAGACTTGAGTGTTTAGGTAGGCCATGGCCAACACCCTCGTTGGGCTTCCGCTTGAAGGTTGCCGAGTACATGTCGTGTAAACGGCGGTAAGTGGTGAGAGCGTGTGTGAAGAAGTGCACCCCTGCAGGGTTAATATCATCTATTCGAATAGTTGTGTCCGTGGTAAAGGACTACTTGGTTGCCTATACAGTTCATAGACAAGTGAAAGTGGATACTCTAAAATGCGCAAGATAAGCGTGAGTGCTATGGATGGCCTTCTCGTAGGGAGACGGGAGCGGATCCATAGTGGTGTATTGATATTGAATATGTGGACTCGTGTGCGCCACCTCAAAAGAGTTGCTTGCAGTCGTAGTTCAGGTTAGCCACTGAGTCAAACCTGGCTTGCTACAGTTAAACTCCACCACCCCTTTGTTGATACCGATGCATACGTAGTTAGTTATAATGTAAGTCTTGCTGGGTACATTTGTACTCATGTTTGCCTATTTTATGTTTTTGCAGAGAGACGTCAGTCTCTCTAGTAGTTCCGCGTGGACTTCGACGTTTAGCTTGTTACCTCAGCTACGATCTTGTGCCCTCGGCAGGGTCTTGTAGATAGCCAGGCTTCTCAGCCTTCTTCATTTGTAGTTTTCTGTACTCAGACAAGTTAAGCTTCCGCATGTGCTTGTTGCTTGTATGCTCTGTATGTTGGGGTCATGAGACCCATGTTTGTAATGCTTGGCTCCTTAGAGCCTAATGAATAAATACTTGAGCCGTAGAGTTATGTTGTGATGCCATGTTGTATTTACACATATCGAGCATATTGTGTGTATGATTGAAATGCTTGGTATGTGTGGGATCCGACAACCTAGTTGTGTATCCTTGGTAGCCTCTCTTATGGGGAAATGTAGTCTTGTGCTTCCATGAGCCATAGTAGTCCGCTACAGCCCGGTTCACCGGAGTCCTGCTAGCCCAGCACTACTGCTCCGGAACACTTGACTGGCCGGCATGTGATTCACTTCATTCCTGTGTCTGTCCCTTCCGGGAAATGTCACGCGGTGACATCTGGTGTCCTGCCTAGCCAGCTACAGGCCGGGTTCCCGGAGTCCTGTTAGCCTAGTGCTACAGTCAGGATTTGCACGCTGCTGACCGACATGCTCGATGTTGATTCATGTATGCCTGTCCCCGTAAGTTAGTGCCACTTCGGGTTCACGACTAGTCATGCCGGCCCGGGTTCTCTGTCATATGGATGCTACCGACACTATCATATACGTGAGCCAAAAGGCGCAAATGGTCCCGGGCCATGGTAAGGCGACACCCGTGGGAATACCGTGCGTGAGGCCGCAAATTGATATGAGGTGTTACAGGCTAGATCGGTGTGACTTAGAATCGGGGTCCTGACAGTGGCTCTAAATCCGGTCAGCGGAAGAAGAAGTTCAAATGATAAAGGGACAGTCCATCCAATTTGGATAAAATATTGGATAGGCCTTGCCAGATTCATGGCACCCCTGACAAGCCTGCGAACCACACCAACAGAAATTGCTAGGTTTTTAAACAAGCTGGTAAATTAAATACCGAACATAAGGGCAAAGGACCTCAAAGCGAGGACGAGGATGATACTCGCCCTTCGAACACCGAAGGACAGAAGAAGTTTCCCCCGAGGTAAAAATGGTGAACATGATATATGTCCCCCACATCCCTAAGAGGGAGCGCAAGCACGCATTAAGGGACGTCCATGTCGTAGAGCTCGTCGCCCCAAAATTCAACCCATGGTCGGCTTGTCCGATAACCTTCGGTCGCAGGGACCACCCAACCAGTACCTGTCATGGAGGTTCGGCGGCCCTGGTACTCGATCGTATCATCGATGGATACCATCTCACTTGAGTCCTTATGGATGGCGGTAGCAGCCTAAACTTCATCTATCAAGATATTGTCCGTAAAATGGGTATCGACCCCTATAGAATCAAGCCCAATAATACTACCTTTAATGCAGTAATACCCGGCATGGAGGCCCGCTGCACGGGCTCCTTAACACTGGAAGTCACTGGTACGCGTCGGTGCTATACAGACGGTTTTTAACCCCTTCCCGCGACAGCATTTAGAACCGTCGCCAAGTGAGTGTGGGCGATAGGGGGTCCTTCCCACACGACCCAGAAATCATGGGGGATAGGCCCTCCTGGCACACACACTTGGCAAAATGAGGTCATGTGCGACCGACAAACACTCAAATACAAAAATACGTACTGTAGTGCTAAAAAAATACAATTATACAGGAGAAATCATTTCCAGTTGTAAGTACATCCCACACAGTCAGTCATCGCTAAATGTTTATGTCCGTATATACATCCTACACAGTCACTCCAAGGAAAACGTTTGCGCAAGGTGGCACAACGCAAACTCGTGTGTGATTGTTCATTGATCCAACACGGTTTATTCCTAGAAATTGTGTGCGTTGCCTGAGGTCATCGCCCATGGTGTTTTCTCAATAACCGTTTGCAATAGGAAAACCCAATTAGTGGGCTAATTGACCTATTATTAATAATCCATTTACTAATCTAATTGACAGTCATATTAAGCACATAATATATTCCATTTCCATATTAAGGAAGCAGTATTTCATAATTTAAATACATCAGAGTACAACATGAGATAGCTTCAGCACTCAGCTAGCCCATTACACAAATGCACCAATAGCAAGTTTCACATGCAACATCTAGAACATTTTGAAATTAGCATCATAGACGGTACATAGAGAGATGCATCTCATCTGGGAAACTACTGAAGCAGAAGGAGAATATTGAGTGTTCATTCATGTTGAAGGTCTTTGCAACTTTAGGCCAGTGCCTATGGACGATTGACCGTCCATCCTTCGATCTCTTCAGGAACACTTCAATATTGAACCATGGGTGTAGTATGAAAACTTTCCTCACCTCCTGACCACAGAGGTGGTTTGAGAGGTAATCATCAGTGAAGCCTGAAAACAAGGATGTGCACAAATATCTTCTCTATATTGGAAATGGGGCAAAGGAATAAAAAAGGCAAGGTATAATAGTTAGTGCCATCTTGTAAACCTCAGTGCTTCCCATTTTTTCCCTGCAACACATATAAGGTAGTTAGTCATCAGGTTAAGTAAGGGTTTGCATGCTATCAGTAAAATATGTTGATGATAAATAAGCACATTGCAGATTCATCAGATTAATTCAAGCCACATGGAAAACCCATTTATTCCTCACATGGAAATATAGCAATTGTATTTGTTTCTCATGTATTTAGTACAACCAAATTCAATTTATTCCTCACATGGTATACAATAACAGAATGCAGCCACAACAATTGAACATCGCATTGCAAAATTGAACCAAAGCAGTTAACTAAACACCACAACAAGTGACCCAAATGTTAACTGAGCACCACATTGCACAATATAACATACTCGTAATAGAAGATCAGACAGTTAACCAAACCAAGCATGCTTAACAACTTGGAAATATTGCACCCTGAAGAATTGAACATGACATTTGCAAAATTGACCAAGCAGTTAACTGAACACCACATTGCACGACATATAGAACATATACAGTATAGCAGAAGATTGCATGGTAAAAGTAGATAGCACAATTCACTAGAATTTGTTAAGGGAAGGCAATAGCTAGCAAACTGAACATGGGTCCTTATAGTGAGCTAATAAGACAAGCTACTCGTCATTATCGGAGATATTGATGACGATTGGCTCCTTGGACATGGGCCTCCGCATCGTGGGTGCCCTCGTGGTAGTGGTGAGTTGCCTGAGCCATGCCGGGCACCAACCTGCTGGCTCTCAAGATGAGGTAAGCATGTGCACGCTGAGAAAACACCTTGTAGTCTTTGTCGAAGGCACTGATGGTGGCCTCGATAAAACGCCACGAACTGTCATTGAAAGCAGCCAACCGCATCGCACCGTCAGTGCGTGAGGCCTCAATGGTGGCCTCGACGGTGAGGTGCTCCTCCAAGATCTGGGGGTCGGCACGAATGGCAGCCATCACGACCTCATCCGCGCATGCGGCTGCGATTTGCTTCTCCGCTACCAAATGCTCCTTGAGATCCTGGCTATACTACGTGCACCATGGCTTAGGCCAGCGCTTATTTGGTGGAGGGTTGATTTGGGTGGAAGGTTTCGCGCTCGCGCCGGCGGTCGGGGCATGTGGGATGTGGAAGGAGGAGGAGGATGGGGGTCGGGTGTGGATTACCTGCCTGGATAGGCGAGGCCGAGCAGCGTGAAGGAGGGTCACCGGCGAGGAGGCAGTGCTGCAAGCAAGGAGTGAAGGATTCAACTTGGAAAGGAAGGCGGAAACAGGGTAAATGTGGCTTTTGGTAAGGGGGAGGGGACAGGGAGGTAGATATTTCCGCGGAAGCCGAAAATTTGGAATCGCTTCAGCGAAAAAATTGGCGCGCAAAGTGTCATCAGACACGGTACCTTATTCAGAGCGGGATGTGGACTATAGCTGTTGCACCTTCTTGTGTAAGTCGTAAGCGTACTATACTCCGATGGTGCTCCAAGATATTTTGTGCTGCATCTCACACGGTTGGTTATAATAAACTATGTGGGATCTACTTGATTTTTCGTCTCCATTTGAATTACATAATGAGGTCATAGCGGCCATGGACGGTGTTTGAATTGCTAGACCTTTTATCTGCAGTGAACATGCAACTATATGTGTGTCATAAAAGAATTGAAATTATTCAGGGTTCGTTTGGACATTTTTATGCATTAACTGAGTTTTGAATGCATTTATGTGCATAATTCAAATTTGAACTACATGCACATGCTCCAGTGCATATAAATTGGTTGAAAAATCAAGTCGTTGTCCTTGGTGCATGCTTAGGTCCCATGCAAGAAATGGGAATGAATGTCAAACACCCTGCCACCGTCAGTTGGCCGCAAACATTGAGATACCTTGTTTTTAAATTCTAGTAAATCCAAGACTCGTCTGATATTCATGAAACTTGGCATGCTATCATGGAGCGGCATCAACACGTCGTGGTAATTTTTTTGTCCCATTTGGGGCAGGTTTGGGTATATGCTTCTCACAAACCAGAGCTTCTCACAACAAGCATGATGGTTTCGGTAGGGAACGCCCACCTTTGGGGACGAAACGATATCCATTGCCTCTTATTGCTTTTAATTTTTTTCTCATGTCAACATAGAACGACAGGAGTGTTGTGTCAATTTTTGGGATTTTTCGAGGTTCGTTTGGACACTTTTATGCATTAATTGAGTTTTCAATGCATTTATGTTCATAATTCAAATTTGGACTACATGCACATGCTCTAATGCATATAAATTGGTTGAACAATCAAATATGTGTCCTTGGGTGCATGCTTAGGTCCCATGCAAGAAATGGGAATGAATGTCAAACACCAGGGCACGGTCACTCGGCCGCAAACATTGAGATACCTGGTTTTTAATTTCTAGTAAATCCAAAACTCATCCAAAATTCATGAAACTTGGCATGCTATCATGGAGCGGCATCAACATGCCATGGTAAAATTTTTGTCCAATTTGGGACAGGTTTGGGGATATGCTTCTCACAAACCAGAGCTTCTCACAACAAGCGTGATGGTTTCGGTAGGGAACGTCCCACCTTTGGGGACGAAATGATATCCATTTGCCTCTTATTGATTTCAATTTTTTTCTCATGTCAACATAGAACAACATGAGTGTTGTATCAATTTTTGGGATTTTTCAGGGTTCGTTTGGACATTTTCATGCATTAATTGAGTTTTCAATGCATTTATGTGCATAATTCAAATTTGAACTACATGCACATGCTCTAATGCATATAAATATAGTTAAAATTCAAATATGTGTCCTTGGGTGCATGCTTAGGTCCCATGCAAGAAATTGGAATGAATATCAAACACCATGGCAACGTTGATTGCTGGCAAAACGTTGAGATACTTTGTTTTTAAATTCTAGTAAATCCAAAACTCGTCTGAAATTCATGAAACTTGGCATGCTTTCATGGAATGGCATCAACATGCCGTGGTAAATTTTTTGTCCCATTTGGGGCAGGTTTGGGTATATGTTTCTCACAAACCAGAGCTTCTCACAGCAAGCATGATGGTTTTGGTAGGGAACGCCCCACCTTTGGGGACGAAACAATATCCATTGCCTCTTATTGCTTTCAAAAAATTTCTTGTGTCAACATAGAACAACAGGAGTGTTGTGTTTTTTTGTGATTTTTCGTTGTTCGTTTGGACATTTTTATGCATTAAGTGAGTTTTCAATGCATTTATGTGCATAATTCAAATTTGAACTACATGCACATGCTATAGTGCATATAAATTGGTTGAAAAATCAAATCTTTGTCCTAGGGTGCATGCTTAGGTCCCATGCAAGAATTGGGAATGAATGTCAAACACCCTACCACCGTCACTCGCCGGCAAAATGTTGAGATACTTTGTTTTTAAATTCTAGTAAATCCAAAACTCGTCTGAAATTCATGAAACTTGGCATGCTATAATGGAATGGCACCCAACATGTTGTGGTATTTTTCGTGTCCATTTTGAGAGAAGGTGCACTCGAATAACAGCCAACAAAGGCATTTTGAAAAAATAGCTACCACTTTAATATCTCAAACGTTTGTATAATTCAAACCGTGCGCGTTATGTTAACCATTCACGTGACGCCACGTGTCTTGGTTTTAATGACTATAGGTTTTAATGGCTTTTGATCGCAAACGTTTTAGATAGAACACCCGTATGCAAAGTGAGAGCAGGATTTGTGCATCTCTTGAACACAAATGGTTCTTTTGGCTGACCCGTGTGAACCACTTACAAACAATTTGGTGCGATTTGGACGACCCGTATGTTGCCATTTGTCAAACTAGAAAGATTGACATTTGTTGATCTAGTAAAATTGTCATTTGCCAACCTTTTAACACTGCGATTTGTCAAAATATGAAGCTAAAAATCACTAGTAGTATCTAATTTTTGCAACTAAAATTCAGTAATTAAGCATAGATGGAGGCGAGGAGGAGTGTTTAGCCGGGCGTGCAGCGGTGTAACATCCCAAATTTTCAATTTGGAATGTTATACATAGATCATTCATGCATATCATATTTTATTGCATTTTCATTTTGCGATCCTCGAAATTCTAAGCAACTCAAGGACCCACGGAGAGAGTTGGGGATTTCACGCTTTTCATATTTGAATTTTATCAAATATTGAAACAGGGATCATTTTGTTTTTAATATTTTTTCTCTCTGAATATATTTCTTATTAAAATATATGAGAGGAGATAATATGACTTCTCCAAAAATAAATAAGATATTGGAGGAAAAATATTAAAATCAAATAAATGATTTTATTTGAATTTTATTTGCGATTTTATTTGTATTAGAAAAAATATGCATTTTTTAAAAATTGGATTTTAGGGCCAAGAAAATGTTCATCTTGTTCTAAATATTTTATTTAGACGGTGAAAATTTATTTTGGTATTTTTTGTTTTTTATTTTATTTTCTAGGATTTTTTTTTCGTGCGAATTCTCGTTTAAAAAAAATCCCGCCAGACCGGACTGGGCTGAGGCCCAACTGGCCCAGCCAGCGCCACCGCCTCCCTCCCGTGCGCGAGACGGACTCGCCGGAGTCCGCCTGCGCCACGCTGCCGCGCCACCCCCTCCTCCAAGTCGGCCTCGACCCCGACCCCTCCCCCCTCTTAAATACCCCGTCGCCGCTGCCCTACCCCGCCACCCACCACCCCCGCCACCCAACGCCACCGCTGCATGCGCGCCCCGCCGCCGCAAGCTGCCGTTGCCCCGCGGCTCGCCGACGCAAGCCCGACGCCGCGCCGCCTCGCCGGAGCCTCGTAGGAGGTAGTCGACGCCACCACCACCGTTGTCGTTTTTTTCGGTTAACTGTTCGGTTTTTTAGAAACCCTAGATCTTGTTTTTTTAATAGATCGGTTCGTTCGGTTTTCCGTCGGTTTGTTTATTTAGCAGACGTTCATCCGTACGTTCGTTTAAAAAACGCCGTTCATCCGTTAGCCGCAGACAACAAACATTCGTTCGTTAGCCTGTTCGTCAGTTTTTCTTTTTCCAGGTTTTTTCGCGATTATTTTTTGATTGCGATTTCTGCCCTAATCTTTGATCTAGTATAACTTCTCGCTCGTTTATCCAAATCAGGTGAAACAAGCGCCTAGATCTTTGTCCCGAAGTCCTCTTTCTGTTTAACCAACTTGAACAAGATTTTGGTACTGTAAAATTTGAATTTAGTTCAGATTAGTAATCAGATCTTGTTTCTTTCGCGGTTTGAGTTTCATTGCTCCGTTTGATTTGATTCTTTTTGCAAACCGGAGTTCTTCAGTTGAACTTTCTGGTTAGATCTTCTTATTTGATTTTACCTGTGCATCTTTGCTTGATTGCTTATGTATGCTATTGTTTGTTTGCGACAAAACACCCGGAGTGCGAAGCGTGCTACTACGAGTCGCTAGGTTTTGCGGATCTTCAGCAAGGCAAGTAACACTTTGATCATACCCCTTTATCACCCAGTTTTTATGCATTAGTTTCAACCCTCACACACTGCATGAGTAGGATCTCTTAACATGTGGGTCTGGGGAGTAGATGATGAGGTAGAACCTATTACCTGTTTTATTATCAACCCCTGGGAGTTACTTCTACGCTATGCTTATGCTGCCATGCTATGCTCGTAGCACTACTAGGAAAAGGGCTATAGATTGGAATGACACTAATGGCGCACCAGACATATGGTGCGCCATTAGTATATACTAATGGCGCACCGTGTGTTGGTGCGCCATTAGTGTCCAAATACTAATGGCCCACCACATACACGGTGCGCCATTAGTAACAAAAAATTTTTAAAAAAATTCAAAACTACTAATGGCGCACCGCTCCCGCGGTGCGCCATTAGTAAAAAAAAAATCAAAACTACTATTGGAGCACCGTGGGAGTGGTGCGCCATTACTAGTTGACTAGTAATGGCGCACCACTCCCACGGTGCACCATTAGTAAAAAAAATTAAAAAAAATTCAAAACTACTAATGGCGCACCGTGGGAGTGGTGCGCCATTACTAGTTGAACTAGTAATGGCGCACCACTCCCACAGTGCGCCATTAGTAACTTGGCCAGCACTTCTACCGAATGCACACCCCCCCCCTCCCGGTGGACCGCCTTTTCAGTTTTAAAAAAATAAAAATAAATGATGGAAATGTCAAAAAATAAAAGAAAATAAGTTTCCCATGTGATATGTGGTCTAGTTGTTGTGAAAATTTACAAACATGAATTTCGAATTTATTTGCGAAATCTCTCGAGAATTTGTAAAATGGGCATAACTTTTGCGTACGAACTCGGATGAAAAAGTTTTTTATATGAAAAATCATCTACTCAAAAAGTTACATCCGAATTTAACTAGGGGAACCCCGTTAAACATTTTCAAAATCCCCAAAAACCTAACAGAAAAAAGTTACGGGGCTTCTAAGATCCGGAGGCAAAAAAATTCAAAAAAATTCAAACTTACTAGTGGCGCACCGTATGCTAGGTGCGCCACTAGTAACAGAAAAAAAATTGGTTTTGAAAAAAAATTTGAATTATTTTTCAAAATATGATACGTAATATGATCAGGAAGTTTGAAATATTTTTTCAAAATTTCATCATACTCATGAACATGAACAAAGTCCTAGACATCAGCAAGGTTTAATAGGATTGATATGATAGATATATCAACAAGTGCCTATGAAGTGAGGTGGTGCTGGGGTTGGATAGAACTATGAAGTTAAGCATGCTTGGGCTGGAGTAGTGTGAGGATGGGTGACCTTTCGGGAAGTTTGACCACAGAGTGCGATTTGACCTGAGTTTAAGCATATTGACTCGAGATTAAGCCATAGTGACCTGAGATTAAGCCATAGTGACCCGAGATTAAGAAAAAAATGAAAAAAAATTGAAAAAAAATTATTACTAATGGCGCACTACTGGTGCGCCATTAGTATCTGGTATACTAATGGCGCACCAGTAGTGCGCCATTAGTAAAAATACTAGTGGCGTGATACTAATGGCGCACCAGTAGTGTGCCATTAGTAGGCAAAACTGGTGCGCCATTAGTAGGCCTTTTCCTAGTAGTGTAGACATGGATTGGGTTTGAGTGTATCCATGACAGATGTGAGTTGTTAATTAATGGTCCAACTTAAGGTGGCAACTTTAATACACATCTGGGTGGATTGCTTGTGGGCACCTGGAGAATCCAGTGTTGTCCTAGGATATCCCGGAGTACCCGTGTGATCATCCTACGGTCCGCCACCCAGGCTCAAAGGGATCATAAGATTATTCATGCTAGAAACTTCCGTTCGCAGCCACAAGCTATTATGGGCTCTAGCATAGTTGAGTATGTTGCATGACCTCTTTTAGCGATGGGCTAGCAGATGTAGGGGAATGTAGGTGTAACTGTCCACCCAGAGTAAAGAGTTAGTGCCTCTGAAAGACTGTGTCTCGGTCATCCGTTTCTCCAACACCATGTAGTGAGAGAAATCCAATGGAGGAGATCGAGTCTTGTGGGGGAAAGTGCGCAAACCTCTACAGAGTGTACAAACTAATCATGGTTAGCCGTGTCCCTGGTTATGGACATCTTGAGTATCTGGTTCTTGGATTATCATATGGATCTCATCACTCTAAATTAATTTGTTGGGTTGATAATTACTTTTAATTGGGATTGAGTTGGAGGAACCTTCTCAATGTTGTTCAACTACCATGCTAGTTAAATAAAATATATTCCTTTGTTGTAGGAAAAAATTGGCTTTTCGCAAAACATATTAACCATATAGCCTCCACCAGCCATATATGCATATAGTGATAGCCTTTATCTGTTCATTACCCTACTGTGTTACATTGCCAGCATATTCCATGTGTGCACTCAGCTATGCCGTTGGAGTTGATGGACTCACTTTATCTTCCAATCCTTCCGTTGTTATCTTAGTTTAGATGGCCTTAAGCCATATTTGTTGTAATAAGTTCTCTCCTGAGACATGCGATTTAATAAGTGTGTGATTTCTACTCTGTTATAAATCCTTCGAGTATTGTGTGTGTCAGCATTACCGATCTAGGGATGACACTGAAGCACAGAGACTTGACCGTCTGAGGTCGGGTCGCTACAAGATGATATCAGAGAACACGCTGAATGTAGGACACGACCAATAAGAAAAGCCATAGGCCACTCTTCTCTACTCATTTCTGACTCCTCTCCATTTTCTACTCTTTAGGATGGCGGACTCGAGGAACAAGTTTGCACAACTGGATGAAGACACACCTTTTGGACGACACTTGAAGGAAGTCACTAGGTACTTGAACATCGGAATACCAAGCTTCACCGGGACATACACCGCCACATTGCCAGAAGAGGAGCGTTGGATGATTCGAGTTCAAGTTCCAGGAAGGACGTTCACGCCAGTCACTAAACACATAGAGTTTTCCTTTGAAGCACCAACCTGGAGTCTAGGCAAGAGTATGGCAACCCACATTTCTATAGGACGCATCGGTGAAGTTTACCACAAGGAGCTTAAGGACACTATCTACCAGATATGTGGGTGCCGAGATGAGAAATGGGAGATGATCAGCACCAGGAAGGACAGGTCCATTGCAACATTCATCCAGGAATTAAACCATCACATTCGTCGCCAGGAGAACCAGATGTGCGCAAGCATGATAGATTTGAAGAAGGCGATGACCAAGATCACGGAGCTGGAGGAAGAACTCAAGTCTACACGCGATGGGTATGAGGAGGAAATGATGATACTTATGGAGAGGAATGACGACATGACAAGGAAGCTAGGAGTTTTCATGGGAGACCCCGCGCCAGGAGGAGAAGACGACGAACCTAAGGAGATTCGTTCTGAAGACTACATCATCATCGACGACACTAACTTCGACCCTGATAGTAGTGATGATGACTATGAAGACGAAGCTGGAGCGGATATCATGGAGTCTTCCACCGATCAAAATTTCTAGTAAACCACCATACTATTAGTGGTATTCCCCCATGTAAATATTAGTAGTCCGAGCACTGTAACGATAGTTAGACCGATTATATGCCCTTGCTTGATTGATTGAGTGATATGATATGATTGTGTTTATCTCATGTGCATATGGGTAGTGCTTTCTCACTAGACCTCATTCTATTCTAATCTCTTCCCTCTAAACCCATCAGATGCCTCCGAGACGTGACCCCGGTTTTGCTTTCCCACCGGAGCTCACTCAGTTGATCCAGTAGCAGAATGCCTTGATGAAGTTGTTAGTTTAGAACCAAGGCAACAACAACAACAACCCACCGCCACCACCTCCAGTCAACAACTTAGCCCGTTTTCTGAAGTTGCAGCCACCGGTGTTTTCCAGTAGCACTGAGCCAATAGTTGCTGACGATTGGCTGCCGGGATTGGAAGAGAGTTGACCACCGCAGGTTGCACAGATGCTGAGAAGGTGTGTTTTGCCGCACACTAATTGGATGGACCAGTAGCCTCATGTTGGGATAATTACACATCCACTTTTCCTATAGCCAATGTCACTTGGGAGCAATTTCAGCAAGCATTCCGCATAGCCCACGTCTCAACTAGAGCTATGAGCATGAAGAAGCGTGAGTTTCGCAACTTACGCCAGGGGAACCGTACTGTAGCCCAGTACGTGGATGAGTTTAGTAAGTCATCCCACTATGCCCCAGATGATGTGGCCACAGATGCCGCGAAGCAGGAGAAGTTTATGGAAGGGCTGAACGATGAGATGAGTATGCAGTTAATGGTGGCAACCTTTAACAACTACCAGGAGTTGGTAGATAAAGCTCTCATGATCGAAGGGAAGCAGCAGCAGATAGAGAGCCGCAAGAGGAAATATGGACAAGGGAAGTACAATTCAGGAGCTCAGCAGAAGCCTCGCTTTACCCCGAACTCGGGAGGGCTGACCCATAACCATGGAGGCCACACTCACAATGGAGGAAGTTCTCATAATCATAATGGCCCAAAGAATGGGAATGGGAATGGAGCAAGTAGCAATCAGAACCGCTCCAATCCAGCCACACCCGCCAAGAGGGACCTAAGCCACGTTACTTGTTTCAAGTGCGGGAAGACTGGACACTATGCCACTGAGTGCCCTGAAGCAAAGAACGGAAATGGTAATGGGAGTTCTGGGAAGAAGCCCAATCCATTTAACAAAGGACAAGTGAACCACGTGAACGTGGAGGAGGTTGAAGAGCAGCCAGATGTAGTTATCAGCAAGTTTTTAGTTAAGTCATTTACTGCGATCGTTCTTTTTGATACTGGTGCATCGCATTCATACATATCAAGGGGATTTGTGGATAAGTATAAGTTACCCACTAAAGTTCTTAGGAAACCTATGCTAGTAACCTCACCCGGAGCTGAGTATATGGCAAGCAGTGGATGTTTTCAGATGCCATTAACCATAGGTAGTCATGTTTTCCCCTCTGACTTGATAATTCTGGAGTCGCAAGGATTGGATGTGATACTAGGAATGGATTGGCTGTCAATGTATGGAGGAAACATCGATTGCGCCAGTAAGTCAATTTTGCTTACCACCCCGGAGGGAAAAAGGATCAAGTATGTATCCAGGCATACACCAAGGAGAACCCAAGTAAATTCTCTCATGGGAGTTGTTCAGGAGGAAGTGCCCGTTGTGAAGGATTACCCAGATGTATTTCCATAGGAGTTACCAGACATGCCGCCAGATCGAGACATCGAGTTTTTGATAGAGTTGTTGCCAGACACCGAGCCTATATAAAAGAGACCCTACCGGATGCCCGCAAATGATCTAGAGGAGATCAAGAAGCTGATTAAGGAGTTATTGGAGAAAGGTTACATCCGACGGAGTTCATCAACATGGGGAGCCCTAGTGCTCTTGGTTGAGAAGAAGGATAAATCCTTGAGAATGATTGTTGATTATCGTGCGTTGAATGAAGTGACGATCAAGAACAAGTACCCACTGGCGATGATCAATGATTTGTTTGATCAGTTGCAAGGAGCTAAAGTGTTTTCAAAGATCGATCTGCGATCAGGATATCACCAGCTGAAGATTCGAGAAAATGATATACCTAAGACAGCTTTCACCACAAGGTATGGGCTATATGAGTATACGGTTATGTCATTTGGATTGACTAATACCCTGCCTATTTCATGAGTATGATAAACAAGGTGTTCATGGAGTTCTTGGATAAGCTTGTCGTCGTGTTCATTGATGATATTTTAGTATACTCGAAGAATGAAGAGGAACAAAGGAGCATTTGCGTTTAGTTCTCGAAAAACTCAGAGAACATCAGTTGTATGCCAAGTTCAGCAAATGTGAGTTTTGGTTGAAGGAAGTTGGATTTCGTGGACATGTTATATCAGGAGAAGGTATAGTGGTAGACCCCACCAAAGTTCAGTCGGTCACTGGGTGGTTGGCACCCACCTCAGCTGGAGAGATTCGCAGTTTTCTAGGACTCGCGGGATACTATCAGAGATTCATTGAAAATTTCTCTAAGATTGCGAAGCCTATGATGACGTTGTTGAAGAAGGACACCAAGTTCCATGGGACTGAAGAATGTGAAGCAAGTTTCCAGGAGTTGAAGAAACGTTTGACTACAGCCCTAGTGCTGATTCTGCCTGATATACGCAAGGATTTCCAAGTGTATTGCGACGCGTCTCGCTTAGGACTTGGAGGAGTACTTATGAAAGACGGAAGAGTTGTTTCGTATGCCTCACGAAAACTTCGACTGCGTGAGTTGAATTATGCCACGCATGACTTGGAGTTAGCAGCAGTAGTGCATGCACTCAAGACCTGGAGACATTTTCTTATTGGGAACCATTGTGATGTGTACACGAATCATAAGAGTTTGAAGTACATTTTTACACAGAAGGAGTTGAACCTCAGGCAAAGAAGATGGTTGGAGCTTATAAAGGATTATGACATGAAATTTCATTATCATCCAGGAAAGGCCAATGTCGTAGCAGACGCTTTGAGCCGGAAGAGTTATGCCAACACCTTCTTAAGTAAAGGATTGCCAAAGGAGTTAGCAGAAGATTTCAGGGAGCTACTTTTAGAGATTGTTCCTAGAGGTTTTGTTACAACCATGGAAGTTCAGTCGACATTGTTGGGGAAGATTCGAGAAGCCCAGAAGGATGCCAAAGAAATTGCCGAGATAAAGGAGAAGATGAGTGAAGGCAAAGCCAAAGGTTTTCGTGAGGATGAGAATGACACCCTGTGGTTTGAGGACCGTATATTCGTGCCCAACAATGCAGAGATCAGGAAGTTGATATTACAGGAAGCTCATGACTCACCCTACTTGATACACCCTGGAAACACCAAGATGTATTTGGATTTGAAGGAGCATTTCTGGTGGACTGGAATGAAGAAGGATATTGCGGAGTATGTAGCCGTATGTGATGTATGTCAGAGAGTGAAGGTAGAACATCAGAAGCCACCAGGATTATTGCAGCCTATGCCGGTACTCGAATGGAAGTGGGTGTCGGGACCCCGATCCTAATTCACACCGATCTAGCCTGTAACACATCATATCACTTTGCAGCCTCACGCACGGTATCCCCACGGGTGCCACCTTACCTGCCCGGGACCGTTTGCGCCTTTTGGCTCACGTATATGATAGTGTCGCTAGCATCCATATGACAGACAACCCGGGCCGACATGACTAGTCATGAACCCAAAGTGGCACTAACTTACAGGGACAAGCATACATGAATCAACCTCGAGCATGTCGGTCAACAGCGTATGAATTCGGGCTGTAGCAACTGGGCTAACAGGACTCCGGGAACCCGGGCTGTAGCAGGCTAACAGGACTCCGGATGTCTCCGCGTGACATTTCCCCGAAGGGACAGACACAGGAACAAAGTGAATCACATGCCGGCCAGTTTAAGTGTTCCGGAGCAGTAGTGCTGGGCTAGTAGGACTCCGGTAAACCGGGCTGTAGCGGACTACCAAGGCTCAGTGGAAGCACTAGACTACATTTCCCCATAAGAGAGGCTACCAAGGATAAGCAACTAGATTGTCGGATCCCACACTTAGCAATACACGTCACACGTACGCATAACATGCAAGTATGTGCTCTACAACATGGCATCACAACATAACTCAAACTCATATGGATAATGGCCCAGAAGAGCCACATAGCATTCAATTCAAACAGGGGTCCAATGACCCATCATTCAGAGCATACAAGCAACGTAAGCATTACATGTCTGAGTACAGACAACTACAAAAGAAAAAGGCTGAGAAGCCTGACTATCTACAAGACCCTCCCAAGGGTACAAGATCGTAGCTGGGATACAAGTTACTCGTCGAAGTCACTAGTGTAACCAACTGCAAAACATAAATAAGCAAACGTGAGTATGAAGGTACTCAACAAGTCTTACATCAGAATTATCTACATATGCAACATTATCAACAAAGGGGGTGGTGGAGTTTTAACAGCAGCAAGCCAGCTTTGACTCAGTGGCTAACCTATACTACGAGTATCAGAAACTTCTTTGAGGTGAGAAGACGCACAAGCGTCCACATATTCACCATATCAAAAATCCACTATGGATCCATTCCCGTCTCCCTACGAGAAGGCCATCCATAGAACTCATGCTTATCTTGCGTATTTTAGAGTATCCACTTCAAGTTGTCTATGTACTACATAAGTCCTCCAAGTTTCCATATCCGAGGAAAACGGCTATTCGAATAGATAATGTTAACCTTGCAGGGGTGTATTCTTCACACACGCTCTCGCCACTTATCGCCCTGTACACCATGTACCTCGGCAACCTTCAAGTGGAAGCCGGGCGAGGGTGTCGGCCACGACCTGACTAACCACACAAGTCTCTCGTCCAGGTTTATCGCCTATTCGAGTTCCATCCGCAAGGAGTTCCGGCCGAAGTCTCTAGTACGGCCCCAAACGATGTGTGCAGGATTCCCAAGCCCACCATCCGGGTGCCACTTGGTACACCGTGCCATGGTGCCTAGTCTGTCCCAAGCCCGTCCCGTCGGACACCACCTGGTAGACAACTAACACTACCTACAAACGCTAGAAACTAGTTGCAACTCCTGGACGGAGATCAAGTAGATTAATAAGCCGAGAGGGGCCGGTAACCGGAACCCAATGTGTGGTAGTAACTGGACTTCGATAACATACACAGAACTCAGTGCTTAGGGACGGTTCCAATGAGACAACCCACCATGTACTCCTACATGGCCTCTCATCGCTACCTTTACCAAAACGTGTTCACACACTTGCCTTTATCGGTAGGACATGTTCACCACTCCGATTCATTCCCGATGAATCATACCTGAGACAACTCTAAGCATAGCTGGCATAAAGAAAACAAGCATGGATGAGTAGGCACATCAAGGCTCAAACAACTCCTACTCATGCTAGTGGGTTTCAACTATTTACTGTGGCAATGGCAGGTCATGCAGATGAATGGGTTCAACTACCGCAGCAGAAAAGTAGTAGTTGAATCGTTGTTGTCCTAATGCAGTATGAGGAGCAGGAGCGAGAGAGTGGGATTTTATCGAAATGCTCAAGGGGGATTGCTTGCCTGATAGATCAACGAAGGGGCACTGCTCCTCTGACAAGTACTCGGGAACACCTTCCGGAGTGGAACCTATCGAGAAGAAACAGTGTCGGCAATCAATACACAAACAAATGCAACAATATGATGCATGAACATGACATGTGCAAATGCTAGTGTTTGGGCTAATGCAAGATGCTACCAAGTTGGTTGAAGCCAATTTGGATCAAAGATTCAAATGCAAATTCATAATGAAGCATTTAAAATGCACATATTATGTTTTCACTTATACAGCATGCATAAGTTGGTTTTTCATGCATGGAACTGGCATAAATGGATTCCTTGCATTTTTCTAATAATTTTTCATATATAAATTATTTTGTTCTGAGCTACGGTTGAATTTCTATGAATTTTAGAAGTTTATATCATTTTCTGGATTTTCCTAATTTATATTAATACCAAAAATGAATAACTGTGTCAGCATGACAGTGGTATGACATCAGCGAGTCAAACAGGGTTGACCAGGTCAAACCTGACCAGTGGGTCCCACTGGTCAGTGACCCAGTCAACTAACTAAGTTAGTTAGCCCTAACTAACTGGGCAGGGCCCACTAGTCAGCGACCGAAGTAACTAACCTAACTAGTTATTAGTGCTAACTAGAGTAATTAGCCGGGCGGGGCCCGCAAGTCGGTGAGAGAGGGGGGAAGTCAAACCGGGCAGTGGGGTCAACCCACGCCGGTCAACGGGTCAGTGCTCGCCGGCGTTTAGCCGCCGGCGAGTCCAGACGCGGCGGTGCGCTGCAGGATTCGCCTACAGAGCGCCATATGGCACGTGGAGCACAGCGACGGGATGCGGACGCTCGTCCGCATCCAATCGTGTTGGTGACGCGGCCGGGGAATGACCGGAGTGGCGCCGGCGACGACGGGTGCGGCGGTCGGAGCTTGGGCGTCGGTGGTTTTGTTGCTGCGGCATGCTAGCGGGCGAGCGGATGCACTAGCGAGGCGCTACGGGGTGCCGTGAGTGCGTTAGGCACTAGCGTGTGACCAAATGGTCACTGGATCTACTTTGGCGACGAGCTCAAGCGGCGGCAGGTGCGGGCAAGCAAGGTGCGGTCGCCACGGTGCACGGGAAGGCAAACGGAGAATGGGGAGAGGGTCAGCAGCTCACGGCGATTTCCGTGGAGTGGACGGCGAGCTCGGGAACGGTCTGGAGTGGGCGGTGCGGCTGGAGGTGAAGAGGACGATGGTGGCGGTGATGCAGCGCATCCCTAGTCGCTTGGCTCGTCGAGGACGATGCAAGCGACGAGGTGGAGCACCCGGACACGAAGAGAAGGCGAGGGGAAGGCGGTGGTTGCGCGGGCAGTGAGCAGCGGCGACAAGCTCCGCTCGGGCGGGTCGAGAGAGAGGGATCCAGGAGAGGAGGGAGAATGAGAGAGTGAGAGAGGCCTGGGGGGTCGCGTGGCGCTCGTAGCAGCCTCCAGCAGCAGTAGCAAGCGGGAGCTGGCCGAGCGCGTGCGCGCGCGGCGAGCGCACGCCCCTATCCTCCTAGCGAGAGGAGAGGGATGACTGGCAGGGCCAGCTGGCTGGGCCGGCCAGCTGGGCCCCACAGTGCCAGGCCTCAGGTAATTATAGGTAAGTTTTCCCATATATTTGTTTTCTTTTCTATTTCTGACTTTTTTTTGACTTAAAATAAATACTAGCACAATTCTAAAAATGTTGAGATTCCTTGTGACCACTAGTTATAATATACCAGAGGCCCTCACCAATTTCCAACATTTTTGGAGCCTTTAAAATATTTATTTTATTTAAACAACTCCAATTCAAATACATATGGGTTCATTCAAAAATCCAAAATGTTTAGCAAAAATGTGCATCACCTCTGGTTGTTGTTTCCAACATTTTCCAAAGACCGTGAACAGTTTTGAAGAGCATTTTGGGTTCATTGAAATTCCATTTTTAATTTGAATCTATTTGAATTTGCTTTGGTGCTAGGGTTTGAAACATCCCCATTTCAATTTCATTTGAAACTTAAACATGATGCACAAAGCAAGCCTAGATCATATCAGAACTAGGGATGTGACAACTCGCCCCCACTCGAAAGAATCTTGTCCCGAGATTCAGGAGTTGGCGGAAAGAAAGTGGGGTACTCAAGTCGAAGACGATCTTCTCGCTCCCAGGTAGCTTCTCTCTCAGAATGATGAGACCACTGAACCTTGAGAAACTTAATGTTATGACGTCGAGTGACACACTCTGCTTGATCAAGAATGCAAACAGGGTACTCTCGATATGTGAGGTTATCTTGGAGATCAAGTGTTTCGTGGTCCACTCCGCGGATGGGATCCGAGAAGCAACGCCTGAGTTGAGAGACGTGGAAGACATCATGAACTCGAGAAAGATGTGGGGGTAGTTCCAACTGGTAGGCAACCTATCCTCGTTTAGCGAGAATGCGAAAAGGACCAATGTAACGAGGAGCCAACTTGCCCTTGATACCAAAACGATGGGTGCCCTTCAAAGGAGTAACCCGAAGGTAAGCCTTGTCACCAACTTCATAAGCCACTTCCGTATGATGACGGTCATACTGGCTCTTTTGACGAGATTGGGCTGTTTTCAAATTCTCACGAATGATGCGAACTTTCTCTTCTGCCTCCTGGATCATATCCGGTCCAAAGAATTGTCTTTGACCGGTTTCTGACCAGTTCAAAGGTGTTCGACATCTTCGTCCATAGAGAATCTCAAAAGGAGCTTTCTTAAGACTGGATTGATAGTTATTGTTATAAGCAAACTCGGCGAAAGGAAGACACTTCTCCCAATCCATACCAAATGAGATAACACAAGCTCTAAGCATGTCTTCGAGAATTTGGTTGACCCTTTCCACCTGACCACTTGACTAAGGGTGGAAAGCGGTACTGAAAGAAAGATGGGTTCCCATAGCATTCTGGAAACTTTCCCAGAAATGAGAGGCGAAAATACTGCCACGGTCTGAATTGATCTCTAGTGGAACACCATGGAGTGACACTATTCGGGAGATATATAAGTCAGCGAGCTGACTAGGAGTGATACTCTCTCGAACAGGTAGGAAGTGAGCCACTTTGGAAACACGGGCAATGACTACGAAGATAGCATTATTTCCTTTCTTGGTCCTGGGAAAGCCGGTGATGAAGTCCATACCAACTTTGTCCCATTTCCACTTGGGAATAGCTAAAGGTTGAAGGGTGCCAGCAGGTCTTTGATGCTCTGCCTTAACGCGACGACAAACGCCACAGTTGGCAATATACTAAGCGATTTCTCTCTTCATCCTAGTCCACCAGAACCTCTGGCGTAGGTCCTGATACATCTTGATACTACCGGGATGAATCGTGAGAGGAGATTCATGGGCCTCCTTAAGGATCAGTTGCTGCATCTGTTGACATTTGGGAACCACCAAACGGTTTCCAAAGTAAACAACACCTCGTTCATCCATAGAGAAACAGCCAGCAACTCCCTTGGAAATATTTTTCTTGATCCGGGAGATTCCCGTATCATGCTTCTGAGCCTCTATGATCTGATCTGTAAGGGTAGGTTTCGCCACCAAGGTAGAAAGGGAACCATGAGGAGCTATGTGAAGGTTAAGCTTACAGAATTCCTCATGGAGGGGTGGTTGACATTGTTGCAATATGAGGTTGTTGCAATAGGATTTACGACTTAAAGCATCAACCATGACATTGGCTTTGCCTGGGGTGTAGGTGATTCCTAAGTCGTAATCCGAGATCAACTCCATCCAACGTCTCTGTCTGAGATTCAGATCCAGTTGGGTGAAGATATACTTGAGACTCTGATGGTCAGTGTAGATTTCGCAATGGTTACCAAGAAGGTAATGTCACCAAGTCTTAAGTGCATAGACTACGGTTGCAAGCTCTAGATCATGTGTAGGATAATTTTCCTCATGTGGATGCAACTGTCGAGATGCATAGGCAATCACATGACGATCCTGCATAAGAATGCAACCTAGTCCTTGACGCGAAGCGTCGCAATAGATAACAAAGTCTTTAGTGAAATCCAGTGGCACGAGTATGGGCGCAGAAGTCATGTGTCTTTTCAGTTCCTGAAAACTGTGCTCACATTGTGGGGTCCACTCAAACCTTTTATCTTTCTTGAGAAGTTCCGTGAGGGGTTTGGCCACTTTGGACAAGTTTTCAACAAAGCGGCAACAATAACTAGCTAGACCAAGGAAACTCCTAACTTGTTTGACCGTTTCGGGTGGAGTCCAAACGAGAACGGCTTTAACTCTCTCGGGATTGACAGCAATGCCCTTACCAGAGATCACGTGGCCTAGATAGGTCACTTCTAGCAACCAAAATTCACACTTGGAGAACTTGGCATAAAGGCGGTGCTCTCTGAGTTTTCTAACACATGTCTAAGATGTTGGGCATGCTCTTCCTCGTTCTTCGAGTAAATAAGAATATCATCGAGGTAAACCACGACAAACTTATCTAAGTACTCCATAAAGATCGAGTTCATCAAGCGGGAGAAAGTAGCTGGAGCATTGGTTAGGCTGAAAGACATCATGGTGTACTCGTATTGACCATAACGAGTGACAAAGGCCGTTTTGGGGATGTCCCCGTTTCTGATTTTGATTTGGTGGTAGCCTAACCTCAAATGCATCTTGGAAAAGACTGAGGATCCAGCGAGCTAATCATACAGGTTGTTGATCCTGGGGAGCGGATACTTCTTCTTTATCGTGACCAAATTAACGGGACGATAATCTACAACCATCCAATCCGTACCATCCTTCTTCTTGACGAAGAGGACGGGACAAGCCCAAGGAGAAGAACTGGGACGGATGAAACCCTTTTGCAAGGACTCATCAAGCTAATTCTTAAGCTCGGCTAACTCCAACGGTGCCATCTTGTATGGTCTCCTAGAGATTGGAACAGTTCCTGGGATAAGTTCTATGACAAACTCTACATCTCTGTCAGGTGGAACACTTGGCAGTTCTTTTGGAAAGACATCCGGGAAGTCACAGACTACCGAAATATCTTCAAGGTCTGGAAGAGGGCTGACATTAAGAGAATAGAGTTGACGCTTTGCAACTCTAGTGGAGATAGTGACTATTTTGCCAGATGGATGTGTAAGTTGAACAGATCTAGTGTAACAATCGATCTTGGCATGATGAGCTGTCATCCAGTCCATGCCCAAGATGATGTTAATATCTGAAGACTTGAGAGATATCAAAGAAGCAAGAAATACCAATCTGTCAACAAGGATTTCATTACCATGGCTTACCTTGGAGGTTTGCCATTTGGAACCAGGAGTCTGGATTATTAGTGGAGTTGGCATATCACAAAATGACATGTCGTGCAATCGAGCATAACCTTCAGATATGAAGGAGTGAGATGCTCCAGTATCGAACAGAACTGAAGCTGGGTGACAATTGACAAGAAGCATACCCAGTACGACGTCGGGATCATCTTGAGCTTCTGTAGCTGAGACGTGGTGCACCCATGCTCGTTCAGTGGTGGTTGGCTTGGTACTGATCATCTTTCCTGATGGCTTTTCACTGCCAACAGATCTCTCAGACTAGGGTGGAGTATAACTCGACTGAGGGCAGTCACGTGCATAGTGTCCTAGTTCTCCGCAGGTGAAGCAAGTTCCTGAGGTAGGACGTGGACCTACATTGGCAAGTGGTCCACTAATAGGCCTGGGTGGAGCACAATGCTGAGCTGGGTGAGGCGCCACATCGGATGGCCTCGGTGCATATCTCGGTGGAAGAGCTGAGTTCGGAATCCAAATCCGCCGCTTCTAAGAGCCAGAGCAGGAGGAAGAACCCAGATCACGGTTGTGCTTACGGGACTCCTCGTAAGTGAGATGAGCCGTCTATGCATTGATGGCCTTTTTCACAAGAGCATGGCATGTATCACAATGGTGCAGGTGGAGATCACGATGCAGCTTGGGGTTGAGACCCTTCCGGAATCTAGCCTGCTTCTTGGCGTCCGTGGACACTTCTTCTATAGCATAGCGGGCGAGGTTTCCAAACTCTCTACTGTAAGCATCAACAGGCATCTTACCCTGGGTAAAACTACATAAATCGTCCCTCTTGCGATCAATGAGAGCTGAGGAATGTGGTGCTCACGAAAATCCTTGGTGAAATCCCTCCAGGTAGGAATCTGGCCAGCTGGAAGCATAGCCTCATAGCTCTGCCACCAAATACTAGCAGGACCTTCCAGGTGATAGGTAGCATAAGTGACCTTGTCACCTTCAGCCACGTTCGCAGAACATAGCTTAAGAGTGATGCTACAAAGCCAGTCATCTGCATCGAGTGGCTCACTGGAATGATGGAAGGTGGGTGGTTTCAGGCCAATGAAGTCGGTCTTACGCTGATGTGTGGTGTTCTGCTCAATCTGTGCCAGCAAGCGGTTAGTCTCACGCTTGTTCCTCTCGGATGCTAACAAGAACTCTGCCATCAAAGGCTGGTCAGGAGGATCCTCATCGTTACCATCTCTGTGGTTCTTTCTATGAGCAACTGAACCTCGGTTAGCAGACGACATCCTGGCACAGAAACCAAGGAAACAAGGATGGAATTAGCATCAACATAAGGATGCAAAATGTAATGCAAAAGCATTGGAAACTCTTGAAATCCTAGGACAATTTCGGCAGCATAACGGCTATAAATGCTCAAAAAGGATTTTGAGACATTCATCAAAAGAATAGCATAATCACTCAGCATCATAATATCAAGGTTCTAGGTCAAACTGATGACACACGGAAGTAGTAGAACTATACGGAGACACAAACCCAACAATCCTAAGACTTTACGGTTTAGTAACACGTCATCCTAAGAGATAGAGGAGAAGCCTAGTCCTTAACCCTCGTAGAAAAGAAGAGGCTGACTCAGAAAGAATGACATGAGGTAAAGGAGTAAAAAGAGCCTTACGTTCCCTTCCATAATCAATTCCCTTATATAACTAAAGCATTTCTAGACTCAACTTCGACCAGTTTGGCTTGGTAATCCTATAGTTAGTCAAGCTCTGATACCAACGCTGTCGGGACCCCGATCCTAAGTCACACCGATCTAGCATGTAACACATCATATCACTTTGCGGCCTCATGCACGGTATCCCCACGGGTGCCACCTTACCTGCCCGGGACCGTTTGCGCCTTTCGGCTCACATATATGATAGTGTCGCTAGCATCCATATGATAGAGAACCCGGGGCGACATGACTAGTCATGAACCCAAAGTGGCACTAACTTATAGGGACATGCATACATGAATCAACCTCGAGCATGTCGGTCAATAGCGTATGAATCCGGGCTGAAGCAACTGGGCTAACAGGACTCCGGGAACCCGGGCTGTAGCAGGCTAACAGGACTCCGGATGTCTTCGTGTGACATTTCCCCGAAGGGACAGACACAGGAACAAAGTGAATCACATGTCGGCCAGTCTAAGTGTTCCGGAGCAGTAGTGCTGGGCTAGCAGGACTTCGGTAAACCGGGCTGTAGCAGACTACCAAGGCTCAGTGGAAGCACTAGGCTACATTTCCCCATAAGAGAGGCTACCAAGGATAAACAACTAGATTGTCGGATCCCACACTTAGCAATACACGTCACACGTATGCATAACATGCAAGTATGTGCTCTACAACATGGCATCACAACATAACTCAAACTATAATGGTTAAAGGCCCAGAAGAGCCACATAGCATTCAATTCAAACAGGGGTCTCATGACCCATCATTCAGAGCATACAAGCAACGAAAGCATTACATGTCTGAGTACAAACAACTACAAAAGAAAAAGGCTGAGAAGCCTGACTATCTAGAAGACCCTCCCAAGGGCACAAGATCGTAGCTGGGATACAAGCTACTCGTCGAAGTCACTAGTGTAACCAACTGCAAAACATAAATAAGCAAACGTGAGTAAGAAGGTACTCAGGAAGTCTTACATCAGAACTATCTACATATGCAACATTATCAACAAAGGGGGTGGTGGAGTTTTAATAGCAGCAAGCCAGCTTTGACTCAGTGGCTAACCTATACTACGAGTATCAGAAACTTCTTTGAGGTGAGAAGACGCACACGAGTCCACATATTCACCATATCAAAACTCCACTATGGATCCGTTCCCGTCTCCCTATGAGAAGGCCATCCAAAGCACTCACGCTTATCTTGCGTATTTTAGAGTATCTGAAAGTGCGTTATATCGACTAGAGGGGGGGTGAATAGGCGATTTTTATGAAAGTCTTCAGAACATGGGAGTTTTGAAGACAAACAATAAAATTAAACCTATTACCATGCAGCGGAAGGTAGACTACACTAGGAAAACCATAGTCAAGTATTCAATGAAGTGAAATCACAGACTAATAGCAGGCTAGGTAGTAAGGATCAGGTAGGAAGATATTGTGAAGCCAAACAGAACACGCAGTCACTCAGTGAAGACAAATGATAGAGCAAACATACAATGACTTCACAAGGAGGAACAGTAAGTAAAGTGAAGTGAAGATGAAACCAGTGACTCGTTGAAGACAATGATTTGTTGAACCAGTTCCAGTTGCTGTGACAACTGTACGTCTGGTTGGAGCGGCTAGGTATTTAAACCTTAGGACACACAGTCCCGGACACCCAGTCCTGAACACGCAGCTCAGGACACCCAGTCCTCACCGTATTCTCCTTGAGCTAAGGTCACATAGACCTCGCCCAATCACTCTGGTAAGTCTTCAAGGTAGACTCCCAAACCTTCACAGACTTTGTTCACTGGCAATCCACAATGTCTCTTGGATGCTCAGAACGCGACGCCTAACCGGCTGGAGGATGCACAGTCCTCAAGTGTAATAAGTCTTCAGATCACACAGACAAGAAGACTTAAGTGATGCCCAATTCTCTCTGGCTCTGGTGGTTAGGGCTTTATCCTCGCAAGGAATTCTCTCTCAAAGGCTTCGAGGTGGGTTGCTCTCAAACGACAAAAGCCGTACTTCAATCTGAGCAGCCAACCGTTTATGGTTGTAGGGGGTGGGCTATTTATAGCCACTTGGCAACCCGACCTGATTTGTCCGAAATGACCCTGGGTCACTAAGGAACTGACACGTGTTCCAACGGTCAGATTTCAAACTCACATGGCAACTTTACTTGGGCTACAAGCAAAGCTGACTTGTCCGACTCTGGACAAGATTCGCTCTCATAGTCTTCACTCGAAGACATAGGTTTTTGGTTTAGGCATCACTTCAGTCATTCTGACTGGTTCTCTTGGACCCCACTTAACAGTACGGTGGTTCCTATGACTCAACACAAAAGAAAAAGAACTACGAAAGATCTAAGTCTTCGAGCTCCATAGGCTTCATATCGTGTCTTCTCTTGTCATAGTCTTCAATGTGAATATCTTCATATACCACCTTTGACTTCAATGTCTTCATACATTTTTAGGGGTCATCTCTGGTAGTAAAACCGAATCAATGAGGGACTTCTACCTGTGTTATCCTGCAATTCTCACAAACACATTAGTCCCTCAACTAGGTTTGTCGTCAATACTCCAAAACCAACTAGGGGTGGCACTAGATGCACTTACAAATCTCCCCCTTTTTGGTGATTGATGACAAACTAGTTGAAGTTTTCGACGGGGAATATAATCTGTGAAATTGTAAAGAATAAGGAATTGTCTTCATAAGTTGCAAGGGCTCCCCCTGAAGATGTGCATATGAGTTAATTTTGCTTTTGGAATGCAAATGCACATGGCAGGTTGTGCTTGTGGAGATCCACTTCAACTTATGATGACAATCCACTATGCATGTGAAAGTATATGAAGATAATGACATGCATAATGGAAAATGGACGTCTGCAGAATGAGCTAAGTGCGGAATTTATCGTCGCACATGCGGAATTTATCTTCGCAAAACAAGGTGGCAAAAAAGTAGCAGACGACCATCTAGTTTAAGTGTTACAACTCATAAGAACCAAATGTAGCAAAAACGAGAGTTGTAAGCACGAAGCAAAATATAGAGCACCCGCCCATATGGACCCGCTTGAAGACTATAAATCTCATATGCTTCTCCCCCTTTTGTCAGTAATGACCAAAAAGGTTTGAAGACATAGAGCCTCTACTCGTTCCCATGAGGAGTAGGTGAAGTAGCAGGGTTGTCGGTGTTGTTTGGCGGTGCAGAAGAGCTTGGAGGTGCTGAAGGAGGTGGCGATGAAGTAGCATCGTCTTCTTCCTCAATAATTCTGGCAGTCACGGTGGCAGTAGAGGAAGAGAACTCAGAGTCTTCAAGTGATGGAGTTCCTAGCAGCACAGCCCTTCGAGGAGGTGTGGAGTCAAACTTGAATCTCTCAGTGAAGCCATCCTCTTGAAGATCAGCTTCAGAACAGATTGTCGTGAGCCCTTTCCATGTGCAGCGACAGGTTTCATGGGTAACAAAAGCATTCTTGGTGGCAAGATTTTGAGTGCGATTAACATCCACCAAGAGGCTTTTCATCTGACGCTTCAACCAGTCATGATGCCTATCCTATTTCTGATGTAGAGCCACAAGAAGCTCTCGGTCGTTGAGAACACGAGTGCGCTTCTTGGGTCTTGGAGCAGTGGCACTGTCAGTGGCTTCAGTGGAAGCAGGGTGTGGTGCACGTGTAGTGCCAGCCAAAGGATACACCCGAGAAACTGCTTCAACGCCTTCAACGTTCTGAGTAAAACTCTGATGTTCTGCATTCTGAAGACTTAGAGGTTGCTTGGCAGGCTCAGAATATATGGCTTCAGTAGACATGTCCACGTCAGGCAAGAAGATCCGATGGTTGCGGGCTGAGGGCTGATACGAGATGGCGGAGTGTAGCTTGATCAGCCGCATGACCCAAGGGGCATAGAACTTCAAACCAAACAAATCAATGCCTGATGCAGCAAGTTGGCGTATGAAGAAGTCCTGTGCATTGAAGCATTTGCCATGAAGTATATAGAAGACCAAAGTCTTCATTGCACCCTGAAGCTTGGCATTTGGAGAGTGCCCTTTGATAGGCCAGAGAGTTCGCCTGATGATGTGATAGATGGTTCTGAGCAGGTACTCAAGGTCTTCAACGAAGAACTCTATGGGATAAGAAGCATCTTGTGGCAATGGCTTCATCATGCTAAGCATTTGACTCATATCAGGTTCTGGCCGCTGAAAGATGCTGTCAATAGCTTCAGCATGCAGCTGACAGCCTTGCTCGAAGAGATCGCCAGGAGTGGGCAAGCCAGTGAGTTCAATGATGTCAAATGCATTGGCTTCATGATGAACGTTGCCAGTCATCCACTCCAGGACCCAAGTCTTCGGATCTCTGCTATACCCTTTGATGTGAAGTGTGGCATAGAATTGTAGCAGCAGCTCTTCATTCCAATGCTCTTCATCAGTAACAAACTGCAGCAGACCCACTTGCTTGAAGCAATCCAACGCTTCTTCTAGACAGGGCAGACCAGCTATAGCTTCAACGTCAAGGCGCTTGTGTGGGAAGATGCGACCTTGGTTGTAAAGAATGCAAGAGTAATAGCTTCGCTGAGGATAGCTCCAGAACCGATCAGATGACATCCTTTCCCTTGAGTAGGGGCTCCTGGAGCTATTGAAGAACGTGTTGTCTTCCCTGAAGCCATTGATGTTGAAGGAGCCAGGTGCTGATGCAGGACCTGGAAACCTTGGCAGCCTTGGGATTGGCTTCTGGACCTGAGGCCTGTGCTCAACATGATAGTTGAATTGGGGACCGGCAGCAGACTCAGGAACAGAAGTGGCGGGATCAGTGGCTTCGCTGTCTTCTGAAGCTTTTGCTAGGGAGGGCTCCACATTAGCTTCATTGGTGGTTGTGGCAGCCTCACGATTTTCATCCTCCACTTGACTAGCTAGAGGGTCGGTCACAAGCACATTCTCCGGGAGAACTGCTTCTTGGTGGGCAGGGGAGTGGGATCTTGTGGGACTCCTTCTTCTTCTGCGGCTGATGCAGCCGGAATGTCTTCAGCAAAGACTTGAGGCCTTGGACCTTTGCGAAGCCTGCGGAACGCAGACGACACCTGTGGAGTTGGAGTGGGCTGGGCCTCATAGTCTTCTTCCTCTTGTGGGCGATCCGCCCATGAAGCATCCTGTGCAATTGGCGTCAGTGGACGACCAATGCTGATGAGTTCACTGTTTTCAAACTGAGGAAGGACTGCATCATCTTCTACATTGTCATGATGACCAATGTCTTCAGCAGCGATGGGATCAGCTGCTGGAATGTCTTCAGCTTCAGGAGCCTCTGTGGAAGCAGGCTCATGAACTGTCAGTTGACGTTCTGCGTCAGGATGAACCATAGAAATGGGTTCAACTATCAAGGGCTCTGTGGGAGCAGCCCGAGCTTTCTTGGTCTTTCTCTTTTTCTTGGTGGGGGCAGTAGGAGAGGCTTTAGAGCGTTTCATCTTCCTCGCTTCAGCCTCAGCAGTTCTTGTCTTCTTGAGCTCTGAAGCTGTTGACCGGCTTTTTGGCTTCGAGCCAGTCAGTCTAGTTGGGAAGACAATCGGAACTGCTTCTTGCTGTGGTGCATCAGGTTCAGCCGTAGCAGGCTTCTTCTTCTTCTTTGCAGCCATCCTGGGGTCGATGCCAGGGCGCCCAAGTGCCTTGCGCTTCTCAGCCTCATTATAGGCTTGCACACATCTGTCAGTCAGAGTCTTCATGCGCTCACGCGAACCCTGAGCTTCTGCACGCTTCTTCGCAAAGGCTTCCTTGAGCTCGTGCATCATTGTCTTGAAGTTCTTCACTTCTTGCACGCTGAGCTTGGCCATATGCTTCTTGAACTGAGACTTTTCATAGTCAATCTTCTGCTTCAGTTCAACAATGCGCTGGGCAATAGCAAGTTCTGAAGCAATGGCGCCTTGGAAGGCGACACTGAGGCCAATGGGTAGCTGCAGATCTTCAAAACTGATGTTTGGCGTGTCAAACCACTCGTCAATGAAGTTGTGGATGATGGTGAAATCAAAGAGAGGCAGATCATTGAAGATTCCTGCTTCTTCCTTGCTCTTGATGAGTTGCTCAAGAGTGTCATCTGCAAGATCTTCATCACTTGACAGATCAATGTCGTCGTTGCACAGAATGGCAGCAGCTGTTAGCTCTTTGCCAGTGTGAGATAGAGGCATCTTGGCCTTCTGGGGCTTGGAGACGCGTGATAAGTCTTCAGACTGCACACTGTCTTCAGGAGGTGCAATTGCCAATGGCTTCGCCCTTGAGATTTTTGATGAAGGGGCCAGCTTTGAAGCTTTTGGCTTCTTCAACTGCTTTGGCTTCGGCACTGCAGGAGCATCATCAGACTCAGTGTCAGCTGCAGGCTCATTCACTGCAGTCCCTTGAACCAAGATGTAGGTGATGAGGCCTTCAAGGTTGGCGAAAGGACCGATGACATTGGGTTCTGCATGTCGTGTGCCATCTGCCCTTGGAGATGAGGGACCAGGGTTGAAGTCTAACCCAAAAGTCTTCTTGTTCTGCTTCGCAGAGTTTTGAGCAAACTGGAAGTTGCGCTTGAACAGATTGTCGTCACGACACCATAGCAGTGACGACGAGTGTGCATCAGCAGGCTGTGGTCCACGGACCATGCATGGATAGAAGCCTTGAGAAATGGCTTCATCTCTGGACCTGGGTAGAAGATTCTTGAATTGGATGTCTCCCCACGGTCTCTTGATGGCGTTTTTCTCAGCATACTCCTGGATCACAAATCTGTATTTGAACCATTGTTCTGCCCAATATCTTCGAATCCATTGGATTCGGGTCTTGCGCTGACTGTAATCCTCTTCAGGATCTGTCTTGTACATTTCTGAGAGTTCATCTGGCAGATCTCTGGAGGTCTCACCACGACGCTTTCTGCCACCCTTCCTTGCCGCCTTCTCTGAAGCCATAAACTTTAAGTTGAAAGGCTTCAAGACGTTCAAAGGCTTCAAAGGTTTTCGTTTGTTGGACCAACATGAACTGGCTTCGGGAGAATTTATGTGATGCTGTAAGAATTCTGCAAATGAATGCAGACTATGAGAACCAAAGGATTCTCCCACGGACATGTACCTGTGACAGCATTAAGGTGCGAGGGAAGGGGAAGAGGTCATATGCATTCTCAGAAGATTTTGAAGATAAATCAGTTTAGAAGACATTGACCTCATCGTGCGAAGACATTCACTCATAGATAAGAGGTTGGTTCCAGATTTGTACAAATCCACAGATCAGTACAAGTGAGGAATCTAACTACTTTGTGAGGCACAAGTGAATATACTAGGCATGTTATGAGATGCAGTGTGAGAGAGATCTAGCTTGTGTGAACAGAAACTGCTTGTGGTAGAAAGTGACAGATCAATAGGATCAACGGTGCTGTAAGAAGGGAGTTTTATTTACCACACTGAGAACTGCTAGACGGAGTGGGAGATGAGGCCGAGCAGTTCACTCTTCCGTGCCCTAACTTGGCGACGGAGGACGCCTACGGCGACGGCGGAGAGGACGATGTCCGCGGTCGGCGTGAAGACGGCATCGGAGAGGTTGCGGCAGCGAAGTGCTTCGTCGCCGGCGTCGTCGAGAGCTAGCGGTGGCGCTAGAGTTCGTGCGAGGGTGGAAGAAGAGATAATGACCGCTGTGAGTGTGTATTTATAGGCACAGGGGCGGCACTGTGCTATTACACAGGTGCCCCTGGCGATTCGCATCTGAGGAACACGTAGCCATTATGCGGAATTTTGGGTTTGTTCCACGTCCCACGCATGCCTGGATTGTCGGGTGGTCGTTCCTACTTCTCCGGATTTCATGTGGAGGAATGAGCATTGAAAACGGACTTAATGGTTGTCTCTGTATCTTCTGCTGACAAGGACACAGAGAAGACATTCGACAGTTTCAATAGAATGCATATGACTTGGAGAGATAGAGTTTGAGATATAAAGCATAGAGAGGTTAGGGTCCGACCACATTCACTTAGTTCAAAAGATTCAACACGAAGACATAGCTATAAGTGAATGTTGTAGAGGACAGAACACTAGCATATATATATATATATATATGTCTATAATCAACATAGTGAAGATAATCATGAAAATATGTTGAGATCGAAGCCAAACCAAATGTGAAGACATTGCAAGGTAACGCCATGAGTGAAACACTTCAAAATAGAACGTTTGGTGGTGGCGTTACCCACCGTATAGGAAGTATTAGACCCAGACACGACGCACAATTATCGTGGTGCTCCGAAGTCAAATTCCACATTAATGTATTCACACTTAGAATGTATGTCTTCATTGATTGAAGATATACCTTACTTCGTGTGTTGCACATCTAAGTCATCAATATGCATAAGGGTTAGGATGTGTGCCTGATCACATGACATTTGAGGATTCCAGGATATTTAGCTCACACCATAACTTGCAAAACCTCTTCTCATCCAAGGGCTTGGTGAAGATATCTGCCAATTGCTCTTCAGTGTTGATGTGTATGATATCAATGTCTTCCTTCACAACATGATCTCTGAGAAAGCGATGACAAATTTCAATGTGCTTTGTCTTCGAGTGCTGAACTGGGTTGTTGGCAATCTTGATAGCGCTTTCGTTGTCGCAGTAAAGTGGCACTTGCTTCAGATGAATGCCATAGTCCTTGAGTGTTTGCTTCATCCACAGAAGCTGAGCGCAGCAAGATCCAGCAGCAATGTATTCGGATTCAGCAGTGGAGAGAGATACACAGTTCTGCTTCTTTGAAGACCAACATACAAGTGATCGTCCCAGAAAGTGACATGTGCCTGATGTAGACTTGCGATCAACTTTGTCACCAGCATAATCAGCATCCGAGAATCCAACCAGATCGAACTCTGAGCCCTTTGGATACCATAATCCTAGAGTTGGGGTGTGAGCCAAATATCGAAGAATTCGCTTCACAGCTAAGTGATGTGACTCCTTTGGTGCCGCTTGAAATCGAGCACACATGCAAACACTAAGCATAATATCTGGCCTAGATGCACATAGATAAAGTAAAGAACCAATCATGGAGCGATATACCTTTTGATCGAACTCTTTACCATTGTCGTCAGGACCCAGATGATGTTTGGCTGGCATTGGTGTTGTGAAGCCTTTGCAGTCTTGCATACCGAACTTCTTCAGGCAATCTTTAAGATATTTCTCTTGAGATATGAAGATGCCATTGCATTGTTGTCGTATTTGAAGACCGAGGAAGAACTTCAGCTCCCCCATCATGGACATCTGATATTGCTCTTGCATCATATATCCAAACTCTTCACTGTACTTCTGATTGGTGCAACCGAAGATAATGTCATCCACATATATTTGGCACACAAACAGTTCACCATCATATGTCTTCGTGAAAAGAGTGGGATCTAGGGAACCAGGTATGAAGCCTTTGCTCTTCAGGAAGTATTTGAGTGTGTCATACCAGGCCCGAGGGGCTTGTTTGAGGCCATACAGTGCCTTGTTGAGCTTGTATACCATGTCAGGATGTTTTGGATTTTCAAAGCCAGGCGGTTGTGCAACATACACTTCTTCTTCAATCTTGCCATTGAGAAAGGCACTCTTCACATCCATTTGATATAGAAGTATGTTATGATGATTTGCACAGGCCAGCAGTATGCGTATGGCTTCAAGTCTAGCCACAGGAGCAAATGTTTCATCGAAGTCAATGCCTTCCACTTGAGTATATCCTTGAGCAACGAGACGAGCTTTGTTTCTGACAACTTGACCATGCTCATCTTGCTTGTTGTGGTATATCCATTTGGTGCCTATTATATTGTGCTTCCGTGGATCAGGACGCTTAACCAGTTCCCATACATTATTCAGCTCAAACTATTGAAGCTCTTCTTGCATAGCTTGAATCCATTTAGGTTCCATGAAGGCTTCTTCAACTTTCTTGGGTTCTGATATTGAGACGAATGCGAAGTGCCCACAAAAATTTGCTAGCTGAGTTGCCCTTGAACGAGTGAGTGGACCAGGTGCATTGATGCTATCAATTATTCTTTCAATCTGCACTTCATTGGCAACGCGAGGATGTACAGGGCGAAGACTTTGCTCTTGCTGTTCATTGTCATTGTTGGAAGGAATGTCTTCAGGCTGAGCATTGTCTTCATGTTAATCAGGTGCTGAAATGATAAGTTCTTCTTCAGGATGAGCTTCAGAAGGTATAATTTCTCCAGTTCCCATTAGCTTGATTGATTCACTGGATGGAACTTCATCTAGCACATTTGGCAGCTGCTCTCTTTGTGAATCGTTGGTCTCATCGAACCGCACATCCACTATTTCAACCACTTTGTAATGAAAGAGATTGAAAACTCTGTAGGAGTGCGAATCCTTTCCATATCCAAGCATAAAACCCTCATGTGCTTTTGGTGCAAATTTTGAGGTGTGATGTGGGTCCTTGATCCAGCACCTTGCGCCAAATACTCTGAAGTAACTGACATTTGGCTTTTTGCCAGTAAGGAGCTCATAAGATGTCTTGTTCAGTAGCTTGTGAAGATAAACACGATTGATTATATGGCATGCAGTATCAATGGCTTCGGGCCAGAATTTTCTTGGGGTCTTGTATTCATCTAGCATCGTTCTGGCCATCTCAATTAGTGTTCTGTTCTTGCGTTCGACGACGCCATTCTGCTGTGGCGTGTACGGGGCTGAGAATTCATGTGTGATGCCCAAGGTATCAAGATATGTATCAAGGCCAGTGTTCTTGAATTCAGTGCCATTATCACTTCTGATGTGCTTTATCTTGGCGCCAAAATTGTTCATAGCTCGATTGGCGAAGCATCTGAAGACATCCTGCACTTCAGTCTTGTAAAGGATTATGTGCACCCAAGTATATCTAGAATAATCATCAACAATAACGAAGCCATAGAGGCAAGCAGTAGTAGTTAGAGTTGAGTAATGAGTGGGACCGAAAAGATCCATGTGAAGCAGTTCGAAGGGTCGAGTTGTGGTCATGATTGTCTTCGAGGGATGTTTGGCCCTCGTCATCTTCCCTGCTTCACAGGCACCGCATAAGTGGTCTTTCTTGAACTTGATGCCCTCGATGCCTATGACATGCTTCTTCTTCGCAAGGGTGTGGAGGTTCCTCATGCCAGCATGTCCAAGCCTCCGATGCCAGAGTCAGCATTCTGAAGCCTTTGCTAGAAGACATACTGCAAGCTGTGGTCCTGCTGAGAAGTCTACCACGTACAAATCATCTTTTCGATACCCTTCAAACACTAGAGACTTGTCAGATTCCATTAGTACAAGGCAACGATATTTTCCAAACATTACGATCATGTTCAAATCGCAAAGCATTGAGACAGACATTAAGTTGAAGCCAAGGGATTCAACAAGCATGACTTTATCCATGTGTTGATCCCTTGAGATTGCAACTCTACCTAGACCCAATACCTTACTTTTACCAGTGTCAGCAAATGTGATGTGGCTCTTGTCGGATGGACGTAAGGTTGAGTCCATAAGAAGACTTCTTTTGCCAGTCATGTGATTTGTACACCCACTGTCAATAATCCATTCTGAAGACGCTGGTGTCGTACCCTACAGTGCAGTTAGGGGGATAGGCTTCACCAAGAGCATTGTGGAGCAAAAACATTTGACGAACCAGTGGGTTATGAAAGCTTAGATCCAGGTTAGCACTAATAGGGAGAGTAGCAAGCGATTCAGGTACGAAGTACATAGTAAGACCATTTGGGCATTTGATCTTGCGCCCTACAAGATGTTTAAGGTCCCCAGTGATAGCGTCAGACGATTTTGGTTTTCTGCTGGAGACCTTTCCCTGCAAAACAGAGTTAAGCCTTCTTAACCACCCACATCTTCAAGGGTGGCTTAGAAGCAATAAGTCTAAGTGTAGCATCTGAGAATTTTGGCTTTGAAGCCTTAGCAAACAGTCTTGCAGGCGGACAATAGTACTCATAAAAATAAGCAGAATAGTTCTTGGTCTTATGAACATGGCGGTTTGATGAACCGCTCTCATATTCATATGCCTGAGTATGATTTCCCTGCAAAACATTTGGGTTAGTGCGACTCAGGTGAGTCCTCTGTCTGTATGAAGCCTTTGGACCGTATGAAGCCTTTGGTCTGAGGTTTGTCTTCTTCACGTGAGATGTCATGATGACATTCACAGGAAGACTCTCCAGACACCTTTTCGGAACCCAGATCTTCTTCATAGGCGGTCCATTCCTGCAGTTAGTACCAATGTACCTAGCAAACACTTCACCATTCTGATTCTTAAACAGTATATAGTTTGCATCAAAGGATTCATCAATGATAATGGGGTTAGCACAAGTGAAGCCAGATAGATTGGATGGATCTGCTGAAGGTTCCTTTGCACCAAGCCACATGGTTTTGGGGTACTGCTTAGGTTTCCAGTAAGAGCCATCTGCATTCATTTTCCTTACGAACCCTACACCCTCTTTCCTAGGGTTTCGGTTCAGAATCTGCTTTTTCAGGACATCACATAGCGTCTGATGCCCTTTAAGACTTTTGTACATCCCTGTTTCAAGCAATGTCTTCAACCTAGCATTCTCATCAGCAATAGCGGTGGTATCCTCAGCAGAGGGGTTAGTTACCGCATCAACAGTTGAAGATATTGCAACAGCAGTAGCAGTAGAACATTCAGCAACAGAAGTAGCATTATCACGCTCAATGCATTTAAGACATGGTGGTTCAAATCCTTCCTGAGTGGGACTGATCTGTTTGGCGCGAAGTGACTCGTTTTCCGTTTGAAGATCTTCATGAACCGCTCTCAATTTATCAAGATCTTGCTTCCTTTGAAGATAATCATAGGAAAGCTTTTCATGAGTTGTTGAGAGAGTTTCATGACGACTTTCAAGTTCTTGATACTTAACATGAAGATTTTTAATGTCTTCAATTAAGGATTCAGATCGAGTCATTTCAGCACCTAACAAATCATCGCTTCTGTCTAACAGTTTTTGAATATGTTCCATAGCTTTCTGTTGTTCAGTTGCAATTTTAGCAAGTGTTTTGTAGCTAGGTTTTGAACCACAATCAGAGTCATCGTCACTAGATGTTTGATAGTGAGTAGTGTGTGTGTTTACCTTGGCACCGCGTGCCATGAAGCAGTAGGTAGAAGCGGAGTAGTCCTTGTCATTTGCATCGGTGTCGGTGATGAAGTCATTGTCTTCGGTGTTGAAGATGGACTTGGCAACGTATGCTGTAGCCAGGCTTGCGACGCCTGAGTCGGATTCCTCCTCAGACTCCACCTCCGCCTCCTCAGAAGCAGACTCCTCCTCTGAATCCATTTCCTTGCCAACAAACGCACGTGCCTTGCCAGATGAGCTCTTCTTGTGTGATGAAGACTTTGAGGAAGACTTGGAAGAAGACTTTGAGTATTTCTTCTTCTTCTTCTTGTCGTCAGAGTCATATTCCTTGCTCTTCTTCTTCTTTTTGTTCTCATTGTCCCACTGTGGACACTCTGAGATAAAGTGGCCAAGTTTCTTGCACTTGTGACATGTTTTCTTCTTGTAGTCATGAGCAGGAGCTTCATCATTCCTTGAACTTGATCGGGAAGACTTTCTGAAGCCTTTCTTCTTGGTGAATTTTTGGAAGTTCTTGACAAGCATAGCAAGTTCCCTTCCAATGTCTTCGGGATCATCAGAACTGCTGTCAGATTCTTCTTCAGATGAGGAGACAGCTTTTGCCTTCAAGGCACGAGTTCGCCCATAGTTTGGACCGTAGATATCTCTTTTCTCTGAAAGCTGAAACTCATGTGTGTTGAGCCTCTCAAGTATGTCAGACGGATCGAGTGTCTTGAAATCAGGACGTTCTTGAATCATCAGGGCCAGGATGTCAAATGAACTATCAAGTGATCTCAGCAGCGTCTTGACGACTTCGTGTTTGGTAATCTCAGTGGCGCCGAGGGCTTGAAGCTCATTTGTGATGTCAGTGAGTCGGTCAAATGTGTGCTGGACATTCTCATTGTCATTTCGCTTGAAGCGGTTGAAGAGGTTGCGAAGGACACTGATTCTCTGATCTCTCTGGGTTGAGATGCCTTCATTGACCTTGGAGAGCCAGTCCCAGACCAGCTTGGATGTCTTCAAAGCACTCACACGGCCATACTATCCTTTGGTCAGATGACCACAGATGATATTCTTGGCAGTAGAGTCCAGTTGAACGAATTTTTTGACATCAGCAGCAGTGACACCTTCTCCAGCCTTGGGAACGCCATTCTCGACGACATACCATAGGTCGACGTCAATGGCTTCAAGATGCATGCGCATCTTATTCTTCCAGTAGGGATATTCAATTCCATTGAAGACGGGGCACGCAGCGGAGACTTTAATTATCCCTGCAGTCGACATAGCTAAAACTCCAGGTGGTTAAACCGAATCACACAGAACAAGGGAGCACCTTGCTCTGATACCAATTGAAAGTGCGTTATATCAACTAGAGGGGGGTGAATAGGCGATTTTTATGAAAGTCTTCAGAACATGGGAGTTTTGAAGACAAACGATAAAATTAAACCTATTACCATGCAGCGGAAGGTAGACTACACTAGGCAAACCATAGTCAAGTATTCAATGAAGTGAAAGCACAAAGACTAATAGCAGCTAGGTAGTAAGGATCAGGTAGGAAGATATTGTGAAGCCAAACAGAACCCGCAGTCACTCAGTGAAGACAAATGATAGAGCAAACATACAATGACTTCACAAGGAGTAACAGTAAGTAAAGTGAAGTGAAGATGAAACCGGTGACTCGTTGAAGACAATGATTTGTTGAACCAGTTCCAGTTGCTGTGACAACTGTACGTCTGGTTGGAGCGGCTAGGTATTTAAACCTTAGGACACACAGTCCCGGACACCTAGTCCTGAACACGCAGCTCAGGACACCCAGTCCTCACCGTATTCTCCTTGAGCTAAGGTCACATAGACCTCGCCCAATCACTCTGGTAAGTCTTCAAGGTAGACTCCCAAACCTTCACAGACTTTTTTCACTGGCAATCCACAATGTCTCTTGGATGCTCAGAACGTGACGCCTAACCGGCTGGAGGATGCACAGTCCTCAAGTGTAATAAGTCTTCAGATCACACAGACAAGAAGACTTAAGTGATGCCCAATTCTCTCTGGCTCTGGTGGTTAGGGCTTTATCCTCACAAGGAATTCTCTCTAAAAGGCTTCGAGGTGGGTTGCTCTCAAACGATAAAAGCCGTACTTTCAATCTGAGCAGCCAACAGTTTATGGTTGTAGGGGGTGGGCTATTTATAGCCACTTGGCAACCCGACCTGATTTGTCCGAAATGACCCTAGGTCACTAAGGAACTGACACGTGTTCCAACGGTCAGATTTCAAACTCACATGGCAACTTTACTTGGGCTACAAGCAAAGCTGACTTGTCCGACTCTGGACAAGATTCGCTCTCATAGTCTTCACTCGAAGACATAGGTTTTTGAATTAGGCATCACTTCAGTCATTCTGACTGGTTCTCTTGGACCCCACTTAACAGTACGGTGGTTCCTATGACTCAACACAAAAGAAAAAGAACTACGAAAGATCTAAGTCTTCGAGCTCCATAGGCTTCATATCGTGTCTTCTCTTGTCATAGTCTTCAATGTGAATATCTTCATATACCACCTTTGACTTCAATGTATTCATACATTTTTAGGGGTCATCTCTGGTAGTAAAACCGAATCAATGAGGGACTTCTACCTGTGTTATCCTGGAATTCTCACAAACACATTAGTCCCTCAACTAGGTTTGTCGTCAATACTCCAAAACCAACTAGGGGTGGCACTAGATGCACTTACAGTATCCACTTCAAGTTGTCTATGTACTACATAAGTCCTCTAAGTTTCCATATCCGAGGAAAACGGCTATTCGAATAGATAACGTTAACCCTGTAGGGGTGTACTTCTTCACACATGCTCTCGCCACTTATCGCCCTGTACACGTCATGTACCTCGGCAACCTTCAAGCAGAAGCCGGACGAGGGTGTCAGCCACGACCTGACTAACCACACAAGTCTCTCATCCAGGTTTATCGCCTATTCGAGTTCCATCTGCAAAGAGTTCCGACCGAAGTCTCCAATATGGCCCCAAACGATGTGTGCAGGGTTCCCAAGCCCACCATCCAGGTGCCACTTGGTACACTGTGCCACGGTGCCTAGTCTGTCGTACACCACCTGGTAGACAACTAACACTACCTACAAACGCCAGAAACTAGTTGCAACTCCTGGACAGAGATCAAGTAAATTAATAAGCCGAGAGGGGCCGGATAACTGGAACCCAATGTGTGGTAGTAACTGGACTTGGACAACATACACAGAACTCAGTGCTTAGGACGGTTCCAATGAGACAACCCACCATGTACTCCTACATGTCCTCTCATCGCTACCTTTACCAAAACGTGTTCACACACTTAGCCTTTATCGGTAGGACATGTTCACCACTCCGATTCATTCCCGATGAATCATACCTGACACAACTCTAAGCATAGCTAGCATAAAGAAAACAAGCATGGATGAGTAGGCACATCAAGGCTCAAGCAACTCCTACTCATGCTAGTGGGTTTTAACTATTTACTGTGGCAATGACAGGTCATGCAGAGGAATGGATTCAACTACCGCAGCAGAAAAGTAGCAGTTGAATCGTTGTTGTCCTAATGCAGTATAAGGAGCAGGAGCGAGAGAGTGGGATTTTATCCAAATGCTCAAGGGGGATTGCTTGCCTGATAGATCAACGAAGGGGCACTGCTCCTCTGACAGGTACTCGGGAACACCTTCCGGAGTGGAACCTATCGAGAAGAAACGGTGCCGGCAATCAATACACAAACAAATGCAACAATATGATGCATGGACATGACATGTGCAAATTCAAAATGAAGCATTTGAAATGCCCATATTATGTTTTCACTTATACAACATTTATAAGTTGTTTTTTCATGCATGGAACTGGCATAAATGGATTCCTTGCATTTTTCTGATAATTTTTCATATATAAATTATTTCATTCTGAGCTACGGTTGAATTTCTATGAATTTTAGAAGTTTATATCATTTTCTGGATTTTCCTAATTTATTTTAATACCAGAAAATGAATAACTGCATCAGCAAGACAATGGTATGACGTCAGCGAGTCAAACGGGGTTGACTAGGTCAAACATGACCAGTGGGTCCCACTGGTCAGTGACCCGGTCAACTAACTAAGTTAGTTAGCCCTAACTAACCTAACTAGTTAATTAGTGCTAACTAGAGTAATTAGCCGGGCGGGGCCCGCAAGTCAGTGAGAGAGAGGGGGAGGTCAGACCGGGCAGTGGGTTCAACCCACGCCGGTCAACGGGTCAGCGGTCGCCGGCGTTTAGCCACCGGCGAGTCCAGACGCGGCGGTGCATTGTGGGATTTGCCTATAGAGCACCATTTGGCGCGCGGAGCACAGCTACGGGATGCGGACGCTTGTCCGCATCCAACCGTGGTGGTGGCGCGGCCGGGGAGTGGCCGGAGTGGCACCGGCGACGACGGGTGCGGCGGCCGGAGCTTGGGCATCGGTGGTTTTGTTGCTGCGGCGTGCTAGCGGGCGAGCGGATGCACTAGCGAGGCGCTACGGGGTGTGGTGAGTGCGTTAGGCACTAGCGCGTGACCAAATGGTCACCGGATCTACGTCGGCGACGAGCTCAAGCGGCGGCAGGTGCGGGCAAGCAAGGTGCGGTCGCCACGGTGCACGAGAAGGCAAACGGAGAATGGGGAGAGGGTCAGCAGCTCACGTGATTTCCGTGGAGTGGACGGTGAGCTCAGGGACGGTCCGGAGCGGGCGGTGTGGCGAAGGCGATCTCGGGCGGCCGGAGGTGAAGACGACGATCGTGGCGGCGATGCAGCGCGTCCCTGGTCGCTTGGCTCGTCGAGGACGATGCAGGCAACGAGGCGGAGCACCCGGCACGAAGAGAGGGCGAGGGGAAGGCGGTGGCTGCGCGGGCAGTGAGCGGCGGCGATGAGCTCCGCTCGGGCGGGTCGAGAGAGAGGGATCCAGGAGAGGAGGGAGAACGAGAGAGAGTGAGAGAGGCCTGGGGGTCGCGTGGCGCTCGTAGCGGCCTCCAGCAGCAGCGGCAAGCAGGAGCTGGCCGAGCGCGTGCGCGCGCGGCGAGCACATGCCCCTGTCCTCCTGGCGAGAGGAGAGGGACGACTGGCAGGGCCAGCTGGCTGGGCCGGCCAGCTGGGCCGCACAGTGCCAGGCCTCAGGTGAGCACAGGTAAGTTTTCCCATATTTTTGTTTTCTTTTCTATTTCTGACATTTATTTTTGACTTAAAATAAATACTAGCACAATTCTAAAAATGTTGAGATTCCTTGTGACCACTAGTTATAATATACCAGAGGCCCTCACCAATTTCCAACATTTTTGGAGCCTTTAAAATATTTATATTATTTAAACAGCTCCAATTCAAATACATATGGGTTCATTCAAAAATCCAAAATGTTTAGCAAAAATGTGCATCACCTCTGGTTGTTGTTTCCAACATTTTCCAAAGACCATGAACATATTTGAAGAGCATTTTGGGTTCATTGAAATACCATTTTTAATTTGAATCTATTTGAATTTGCTTTGGTTCTAGGGTTTGAAACATTCCCCATTTCAATTTCATTTGAAACTTAAACATGATGCACAAAGCAAGCCTAGATCATACCAGAACTAAGGATGTGACAGTGGGATAAGCTTGGCATGGATTTTTATCACCGGATTACCCAGGACCCGATCGGGATATGATTCTATCTCGGTAGTAGTGGATCAGTTGACCAAAGTAGCTCACTTTATCCCAGTGAAAACCACATATACAAGTGCGAAGTTGGCCAAGATATACATGACCAGGATCGTATGTCTGCATGGAGTTCCGAGGACCATCGTATCAGATAGGGGAACACAGTTTACTTTAAAGTTTTGGCACCAACTGCACCAGACTTTGGGAACCAAGCTGGAGTTCAGTACAGCTTTTCACCCGCAGGCAGATGGACAGACCAAGAGAGTCAATCAGATTCTGGAGGACATGTTGAGAGCTTGTGCGCTAGACTATGGATCTTGTTGGGATGATAATTTACCCTACGCAGAGTTCTCGTACAACAACAACTACCAGGCTAGTTTGAAGATGACACCGTTTGAAGCCCTGTATGGAAGAAGATTCCGAACACCGTTGATGTGGGATGAATTTGGAGACCGCCAGTTGTTTGGACCGGATTTGATTAAGGAGTCCGAGGAGAAGGTTAAGTTGATTCGAGATAGACTGAAGGTATCTCAGTCCAGACAGAAGAGTTATGCAGACTCAAAACGCAAGGAGGTAGTCTATGAAATCGGAGATAAAGCATATATGCGTGTGTCACCTCTACGAGGAGTTAAGCGTTTTGGAGTTCAAGGAAAGTTATTCCCGAGATTTGTAGGACCATACCGAGTTTTGGAACGCATGGGAGAGGTTCCCTACAAGTTGGAGTTACCCGAAGGACTATCAGGAGTACATGATGTGTTTCACGTTTCCCAGTTGAAGAAGTGTCATGCAGAGATGGCCGATATTCCTCTAAGAGATAAAATGCCCCTAGAAGCAATTCTGTTGGACAGTGATTTTACATATGAGAACCCTGTCAAGATTCTCGAGTTTGTCAGCCGAGTTACTCGCAGCAAAGTTATTAAGTTTTGCAAAGTTCAGTGGAGCCACCATACCGAGGATGAAGCCACCTGGGAAAGAGAGGATGATCTACGCAAAGACCACCCACACCTGTTTTCTAGCCAACCCGAATATCGAGGGCGAGATTCATCTTAAGGGAGGTAGGTTTGTAACATCCCAAATTTTTAATTTGGAATGTTATATATAGATCATTCCTGCATATCATATTTTATTGCATTTTCGTTTTGCGATCCTCAAAATTCTAAGCAACTCAAGGACCCACGGATAGAGTTGGGGATTTCACGTTTTTCATATTTGCATTTTATCAAATATTGAAACAGGGATCATTTTGGTTTTAATAATTTTTCTCTCCGAATATATTTCTTACTAAAATATATGAGAGGAGATAATATGACTTCTCCAAAAAATGAGATATTGAAGGAAAAATATTAAAATCAAATAAATGATTTTATTTGAATTTTATTTGCGATTTTATTTGAATTAGAAAAGAATATGCATTTTTTTAAATTGCATTTTAGGGCCAAGAAAATGTTCATCTTATTCTAAATATTTTATTTAGACGGTGAAAAGTTATTTTGGTATTTTTAGATTTTTACTAGTGCAAATGCCCGTGCGTTGCATCGGGCGAAAAATAAAATATAACAATGAGTATTTATTTTTCTAAATCCAAATTTTGCAAACGTTTTCATCCAATTTGCAGCATTTTTATAATCCAATTTTTGCAAACGTCAAAGTAAGGTTAGACTGAGTATTTCTTTTGTACCATGAAATTCGGACGTGCCGTAACAATGTTTGTCATTACTTATTTCAGCTCTGCACTTTCATTTCATCCAAAAACACGAATTGTTTTTATCAATCCATTTTATTTTTTGTTGTTCAGAAAAACACGAACTTTTTTTACTTTGAGGTGTTTTTTTAGAATATTTTTTAGCTCAGATTCCCATGTCCTTCTCCGGTGCAGTACGCAGTACAAATCGTGGTTCTTCCCAAAATGCCAAAAAAATTAGCGTTGGAGGAGGATCCTCGAAGCCATGGACCACCACCGCCGTAGTAGGCCGTGCCGGTTGAGGCCGCCGAGGAGGGTGCTGGCGTGCCATCGGCTGACAATACGGCCATCGACACCACCGTGTGGATAAGAAATATATGCTTAGACAGTTAGAAAAAAACTACCACTAAAAAACATTGCAATCAGTCAAACAGCCATATCAGAACAATTATTTCAAACAATTAATACTTTTTCAGTTTGTAAATTCCGTACCATTCTCGAAAAAAACTAATAATTAAACATGGATATGCTCTTACTTGATTTTCCACATGGCAAGTTGAAACAATTCTTGTTGTTGAAATCGATGTACAGTAATGGTCAAAAGTATTGGGATAAGATTTCAGATCAAAATTGATGAATGAAAAAAGGCCGGCATAATCGCTAATTAAAGATCTCTGAGAAAGAAAATTAGAATGAATGAAAATTAAACACAATAGAAAATTATATAAGTTATTAAGGCTATTGATTCTTTATGCAGCTATTGAGAAGTAGTGTACTGTATTATCTAACTCCACAGATTTACCTTTTTGTTACTATTAAGTTGAATGTGAAGTGAACTGAATAGCAATAGTAGAACGGTGGTGGCATAGTGCTGACATGGAGTAAGGGATGTTTGCAGCCATATGAAAAAAAAATCTGAAGATACACTATGAAAGGATATAAAGGAGCACAGATAACATGCGAACAGCAATGCGAGAAGATGCAGCAAGAAGAGAAGATGGATCTGAATCTGATAACTCAACCGTGTAGCCAGTCTCTCAGAAAATCTAGATAGGTGCCTACCTAACTAAATACGACTTAGAAAAAGAAGATTGACTAATGGAGGAAAAAACATCACTGTCTTGCGTGCTTGCATATTTGGTTTGTTGGATCCAGGTGCTGCTCTTAAAACTGAGGATTTGCAAGTATTTAAGACCTTCTGCTCTCTGTGCCACATTTTAAAGATATACATAACCTTGTGAAAAAATGTTCATCAGATTTTTTCCCTTCTAGATGTTAGATTAGATACTACGACCTAACAAATATTCATCGATCAATTGCAGTAGTTGATGTCTAGTTTCATTTGTTTGAGTTAATCAATTAATTATATGTATCAATACTTAAAATGCTGGTTTGAACGTATCAGCATACCATGGAGATAGACAAAAAAGGACTTTACCTCATTCCACTTATATTGCCCTTGTTCTAATGTTGATTTGACACCAACCTCTCTAGTAGACAGAGAATCCCTGCCAATAACAGCCTTTCAAGTCTCAAAGTACATACACATAAAATCCTTCTCAAGTAATTTTATTGTTTCCATAATCAATCATGAACCTACTGTATCAACATGAACAGTCAATACATATTAGTAGTGTAGAAAGAAATACATATCACATACTCTTGCCATCTCATCACATACTCTTGCCATTTCTCGCACACATGATGATCACATACTGTTTCTTCTGATCGCAGACAGTCCTCTCCCTCAAACAAATACATCTATACGAATTGGGCTGCATATAATTAAGAAAATGTTATGGACCTCAAGGTGGGTGCAGAAATTTATCAGCTCAATCTACCTTCCATCACTAAAAAGACAGAAGAAAAAATTGCTTAGTTGTGAATTTCTTCGAGCATCTAATAAATAATTCAGAGTAAAACTTGAGAACACGACATCATGTAATCAACTCGTACAGGGGACCAAGATGACACTCGTGGATCAGGAATATAGTAGTAAGGGTACCAAGATGACATTCGTGGATCGGGAATATAGTAGTAAGGGTTATCTGTTGGATATTCTTTGCACGTTCATCGGATCCCCCTACACTCATACCTTTTTTCGCATGGACGGTCCATAAGAAAAGACCCATCCGTGGCCCGGCAGCAAAGACCGGACGAGGCGCAAGGAATTTTTTGCCTTACGATCCCACAACCATAGCTTCAAAAGAGTGTATTGTCTGTAGGAGATTGTCACTCATGCTCACTCCAATTCTACTGGCAATTCCGTGAATCAAATCTATGCCTTCTTCCATAGCAATGAGCTCTAGAACCTTGACCATCTAAGGGAATATAATTTTTCATCAAAGTTATAAACAAACCCAATTTGAATGTACCTCATCAAGTGAAAGGTGCATAGACGTTTAACAGCCTCAAGGTATGAAGAATCATAGAATTCAGAAGACGGCTATGTATACTATGTAGTAATGTCTCAATGTCTTCAGAAACCTCTATCTACTTTTCAGTAGGAAATTTAGCTACTTTCCAGACTTATGTGCTCGACTTGATAACTTATAAACACTCTCGACCATTAATCTATTTCACGGACTTCAACACAATACCTGTATAAAATTTATAGAAATTCTGTTAAAAAAAATTAAGCTAAGTCGGCAATGCATATATTATCCATCTTATTCTTCGACCAAAAGGAGGTAACAAACTCCTATAAGTATAGATGAAAAATATGTTATGAGCACCATAAAGATAAAAATTATCAAATGACAAGGGAAGCGTAGTTTTGCACAAGTTACTATTCATGCACCTGAAAGATCCACACAAAATAGAGCTATATAGTAGTAAGGGTACCAAGATGACATTCGTGGATCAGGAATATAGTAGTAAGGGTAATCTGTTGGATATTCTTTGCACGTTCATTGGATCCCCCTACACTCATACCTTTTTTCGCATGGACGGTCCATAAGAAAAGACCCATCCATGGCCCGGCAGCAAAGACCGGACGAGGCGCAAGGAATTTTTTGCCTTACGACCCCACAGCCATAGCTTCAAAAGAGTGTATTGTCTGTAGGAGATTGTCACTCATGCTCACTCCAATTCTACTGGCAATTCCGTGAATCAAATCTATGCCTTCTTCCATAGCAATGAGCTCTAGAACCTTGACCATCTAAGGGAATATAATTTTTCATCAAAGTTATAAACAGACCCAATTCAGTAATATCACCATCATCTCAAGGTTCTTCCACTATCTTTGTCCTTCCCACCTCCTCACGAGCAAACCCACTGCCCCACCCAAATTCATCTCATGTCTTCATCGACCTTACAACCAAAGTACCAATCATCAAAAATCAAATCACCACTCTGCCTACATGCTATAAATCTCGTTTTCCCTTTCAACTGAGTTCTACAATGCTGAAATTTCTTAATCCACGTGCTTTCCTTTTTCTGCTTTTCCACTGTCTTTGTGAAAGTGAAACTGACTTACTGAAATCGGAGATGTCCTGCACAAACCCAAGGAAGCTCTAAGTATGTTGGTGACCTGTTTATCATTTAGCTTCTTAGAGTACCTTTGCCCTTCAACAATGTTGCACGCCCGCGGTCAATTTGTAGAATACACTGAACATCCGATGTCTAATGTCTAATCTGTAGTAAACAGCCAGCATGGATATAGTGTCCGCGTCAAACATCGCTGGTGTATTTGTGCAGAGACACTTATTCTGCTCTGCAGGACCGACATCTACCACTCCATCTAGCTCTATGTTGTGTGAGTTCGCGACCCCGGCCATCGCCTTGGCGGAGGCGGGCGCTCCTCTAGACCGCGATGACCGGCAACCAGGACAGCAACGTACTAGTGGTGTTGCGGGTGGAGACGTCGTGCTGGACAGTGTAGCCAGCGAGGTCGCTGGTTTACTCCTGGCCTCGCCGGATCCTACCTCACCATCTGTAGGTCTCTGTTTGGAGATGGAAGGATCCATGGGAGGGGGGAGGGGCGTCGTGTAGGAACGATGCCACATCATCAGGGAGAGCTGTGGCGGCCGCGGAACCCCGGAGACGGCCGAGAGCAGTTGGGCGGCGGGCACGGCGATGCGATGGGGTTGCCGATCGAGTGCGGGCTGGGGAAGGTGCGGGTGTTTTTTTTAGCGGGGAGGAGTCCCGGTGGATGTCGCGGCGTCCATGATGCACGTGCTCATGTCCGAGCAGCAGCGAGCGATGATGGCGGAGGTGGCGGCGTGCGGGCGGGGTGATGGCGGAGGCGGCGGCGGCGGCGTGACCTAGCCCTCTTCTCAATCGGGGATGTTAGATTTAGGATCGCAGGTTGAATACAACTAGATCGGAAGTGCCCCCTGGCGCACCGGTGCCTGGCTCAGCACAATGACCCAACGTATAAAACTCAAATATAATAAAGCATTTTGTGCATCCAAAGAAAATCAGAGCAATCACTCAAGCTAAATTTATTTATACAGATCACAAACAGTAAGTAATATAGTTGCTTGCCCAGATAACTGAGTTTAGCATAGAGCATACAAATTAATGATATACCAGAAGCATGGTATAGTTGTTCCCAAGACAACTGGCCTTGAACTTTACTACAAAGCATAAAGGCACAAAGTGTACCAAAAGCAAGACATAGTGCTTGCTCAGGACAACTGACTTGAATTGGACTGCATCAAGTTCAGTACAAAGCGTCAAGACATAAGTTCTATAAAATATAGCCAAGAAATTCATACTGGCAAGCATAAGTGTCAGATTTTGGAGCTGCTCATAAACATAATGAGATAACAGACAAATTGAGAACGAAGCTCTGGAAACATCGATAATAGTAGGACATTTGTCTTTGTTAATCAAAGAACATCTACTGTAGCTTGTAGTTAACCATTACTGAGAACTCCTACTTCCTCCTTCCAAGTGAAAAGGTTATTTTCTGAGGCGAAGCTAATGCAGATAGTAGTGGCCAATACTTGAATGACTTCACCTTGCTAATGATAATATGGATGATCTACAAAAACAATATAATTAGCTAATGAACCTAAGCACTATGCAAACTATACAAAATTTAGATAAATGGAATACTGAGATTGAACACAAATTAGTAACACTGTGCCTGTAGAGCAAAGTGCAGAAGATTGTACTTCACAATTCAGACATCAATGGTAGCCACCATGGGCTCTATCCTCTGAACTACGTTGATTGAGGCTTTATTTCTTTCTAATTGCTTTGAAGAGTACCTACATCTTTATAACGCCTTTATAAAGAACCAGTGTTCGCACTGTTCATGTAGGCCAGTAAAAGAAAGGTTCATGTGACACTATAATAAGTAGTTAAGAAAACAGATTGAATCTAAAATGCAGCTAAATGAATGCAATAGAAAAGGTTACCATAGCTATTTCTAAATAACTAGATATGAAAGAGAAGTAGCACAAAGCAACACATATGGCCTTTTGAAGGAGGCAAGTGCATCAATGCTACCTCTGAATATAAAATTAGGCATATTGGGGCAACATATTTCTGTAGAAAATTGAGGGATTATAAAAAACTAAAAGGTGGTGTTCTATATAGAACAATAATTAGATCGTGTGAGCCTAGAGCAAGAGCTTTACACCAATAGTAGGCAACAAAACTACTCCCTCCGATCCAAAATGTTCAAAACTGCGACACCTATTATGGATCAGAGGTATTATAAATCAGCATGATCAACTTATAATGTAGGGTTCTGCATCCATTTTAAATGACTCAACAACATACAGCTAAGATATACCGATTTGTCATTGTAGAAGTACACAATTCGCATAAATGACAAAAAAGGAATGCACATATGTGCATTAGAATCAAAGTGGCCAAAAGTGAAGCACGGAGACACTTTATTTTCAAAGGAGGTGAAATTACCTTGTGAATCACTGGCACCACCCTAATTCAAGCTATAGGAGCATAGGGCCCTGAGAAAAAGAAGAAAACACAAAAGATTTAGTTAGTGGCCACAAGAGGACAAAGAAAGTAAACTGCACTATATATTGCTAGCTATGACAACGTCCAAAATATAATTAAAATCTAATGATCAGATCCACTTGTACATGTTTGGGCTCAACGGATCAGAGAACATATAGCGCAGTACATCTCCGTGTTTTTTATAGGAGTCCAGTAATTATATGAATAAAAACAGACTAACCGCTACATGGATTATCCGGGCAAACCGGCACATACATCGACTCTGCGAAAACTATGTTTGGGATAGAAAGGAGAACAAAATGAAAGCTCAAGAAATCATCACCATTCCCCATAAGAAGCCTGCTCCCTCACAACAACATAGCTGGAATAAAAAATATATCTAAACAAAGAGTAGACATGTTATAGAGATAAAAGTCGCAAAGAAGTGAATATATCTTTTGAAACTAACAATACAAATAGAACCAAGATAGAAAGTTCAAGACATGTGAATGTATCTTTCATGACAATGTTAAACAGAAGCCACTTTCCCTGATTTCATTGCGTACCGAACCAAGGCACACACATGGACATACACTGGATCCAACTTGTCTATTTATCAAAAAAGAAAGTAGTAGGAACATCTTTAAAGAGAAAATACCACATCACCAAACATCAAATGCTTAAGCTTGAAAAGGTATGCATTCATCCACTGTTTACAATCGATCCTACCAGGAAGAAACATTTAAACAAAGTACATCACGCTGACAAAAATATAGGAGCATCTATTCTAAAAAAATCTGAATGCTAACTAAGATTTTTTAAAGGAGTGAAAATCTAGTATGATACATCACATCTTAAGTTCAAGTGTAGATAATTTGATATCCAATATAACAGAAGCTTTAGTTAACAAAGATCAAAGGCATGAGCTTGAGTTAGATGATTCTAAAATAAAATCAAGATGCGTTAGAAATAACTCGCATAATATATACCATACAGAAAATATACACCTACAATTGGCCAACAATACAATAAAACAAAGAGGAATAATCATTACTGGTCAGAATGATTAATCAACAAAAAGTGCGACTCTAGAATTTGAATTGTTATATAAAGCACAACATCATCATCTTTCTCCCTACTATTACATTTGGATTGTGTGACTGCAAAATAGGCATCGTAATACAACAAACTGAAACAATGCAAAATAATTACACAGGAACAGAACCTTGGGTGTTGGCTAAGACTTCACGCAAAAAACACAGGGAAGAGATAACTCACTGATGCCGAAAACAATAGGATAATCACCACATGAACAAACAGAGATGCACAATCTAGGTTTTTTGGTGCCCAGTTAACGATGCATGTAGTAGGTAATACAACCAGGTCCCTCATGTAGATAAACACCAGTTTTCCTATCAAATCAATAATGAAATTGCAGTAAGCGGCACAACAGGAAAACCTATGCTAGTAACCAGGCCAATACCTCAATGTGAAGTGCAAACCTGAAGCATCATCTGACCATGGCGACTAACGGAGCGACAAACTAATTAATTGAGGCATTTTCCTGCACTCAAGAGGCAGTTAGGAGATAAGAGAAAGCAACACAAGAACAAACATATGCTAGAAGAGCATGTAAAGCATGCATCCATGAATAAGATGCATTGAAATAACAGCTGGAACCTGAGTACAAGCAAGGAAAATATTAGAATGCAATGAGGCATGAATATTAGAAGGTAGCACATGCGCACATCAAGACAGCAAAGAGGTATACCTAACAAAGGCTAAACATAAGCGGAGAAACCTGATCTATAGAAGTATAGAAGAGAGACAGCCACCCCGTGTAAATTTGAGCACAACCAGGATCTATAGAAGTGACCAAAATGCTAGGTACTACCAGGATCTATAGAAGTGACCAAAATGCCCAATTCCAAATGCCAAGCAAGCACAAAAATAAAGGCAGGGGATAATAGTTTTACATGCTAGGCTTCTACCAATAAGAGAACAAAAAGCAGATACATCCATTGTCCAAACAAAATCTAACAGCCGCTTCATACAGGAAGAAATGTAAGCCTAGGCCTGGAAAGCATAGAAGAGAGGGGGAGAAGGGGACAACCTGCAAAGAGGTGGTCGAAGATAGAGCACGACAAACTGGCCAGAATAACGAGCACCTGTAGACAGCGGACCAACCTGCAAGGGGAAAAAGAGGAAAAGGTACAACCATGGATGAGCTGCAGTTAACCAGAATTTAGACGGTCCAAAACAAAACCATGGATGAGCTGCAGTTAACCAGAATGAGAGGGGGGCTCACCACAATTGTGTTGGGTGGGAGTTGAAGAGGGAGGTAGGGATGTTGGCCTGCTCCTCTCAATGATATCAGATATAACCTTTCATCTCAATGTATTATTTAGTTATGTTACATGCAGAATGAGATACAAAAAGAACATGTAATATACAAAAAAGGGAATGCAGCAACAGCAGAAAGAAATGCTAAAAGGGAACATAGAGCAGAAAACCAACCCAAAATGCAAGCAAGAATCTTTAAAAGGGAACATAGAGCAGCATGAGCATGAGGCATAGAAAAATGGGGTCACCTTAAGATCAAGAATCAGTGGCCCTCTCCCAGTTCAAATCAGATGGATAGAACCACTATATAAATGGGGTCACCTTAAGATGAAGAATCAGTAACCAGCAAAGGAAGAATGCACCTTTTTGGAATTTTAAAGTAGCAAGACATTAAAAGTTCTCTTTTGCCTTCAATACTACACACATTAGGGGAGGTAGCTGCAGTTTTATTGCATAGTGGGCTCAGATTCGCCTTTTCTCGATCATATAACCTATCCCCATCATCTCTTATCACCAGATCAATCTGTTTACACAATGGAGCTGCCCTGGTTATCACTCAACAAGAATGACCATCCAAGGATAGATCAATAGGTATCACAGGATCAAAAAGGATTCTAGAGACAACAGGGAGGATCCAACTTGATACCCACAGGTGCCTTGATTGCTCAAAGGCACACTTATTCCAGCCACAGTTAATCATCATCGCCCTAGCACGAACGCCAGCCACAGACAAAGCGAAATGGCGAGAATGCCCCCGGTGGGGTAGGCTATTTACGCGCGGTGGCACGGTCGAGGTGAAACTGTTCATTCCAGCAGTAACTATTTTTTATCCGACGGACAAGGTCGTTCCAGGGCTCGATCCGACGGCTCAGATCGCATCAAGCGCGCAGATCCAACGGCCAGGAGCCCAAATCGCTGAGGAGCTGGAAGGAGAGCTTCTATTCTTATCTCTGGATGGCCATGTCCCATACAGTAGCCAAAGCAGAGGAGAAGGAGGAAGATGGAGCTCACCGAGGGAGGTTGTAGCCGAGGCAGTACTCACTGCACGCCGGGGTTGCGCGTGAACGCCGTCCAACCGGCAAGGAACCGCTTCCTACACCGCACATCCACCACGCGACCACGTCGGAGTTGCGCCTTGCATCGTCCCGCTGACGAGCACGAACGCCACGGTCACATAATTCTCCTTGAAAACCACATATGCACACATGCTCTCATCTATTAGTATAGTTATACATAGACATTGCTAGTTGCTTCAAACCAAAAAAACTTAATTCACGCATTCATTGCCCCTTTTCACACAGAATAATGCATCAAATCCTATGACTCAGAAGTTGTTGATCATAACAGGCCATGTCGCTCGTCTTGACACCAACGTGTGTTGTTAATGAGACCAAAAACTATATTAAACGACAATGGCCTATCTTTTCAGTGAACTAATTACCTAACCATCAGTCATTTCAATTTATCAATTGAAGAATTCCCCAAACAGAAATTGAGGAGCAGGAGGAAGTTGGAGATCACCGAGGGAGGTTGTGAAGGAAATATGCCCTAGAGGCAATAATAAAGTTATTATTTATTTCCTTATATCATGATAAATGTTTATTATTCATGCTAGAATTGTATTAACCGGAAACATAATACATGTGTGAATACATAGACAAACTTAGTGTCACTAGTATGCCTCTACTTGACTAGCTCGTTAATCAAAGATGGTTATGTTTCCTAACCATGAACAAAGTGTTGTTATTTGATTAACGAGGTCACATCATTTGAATGATCTGATTGACATGACCCATTCCATTAGCTTAGCACCCGATTGTTTAGTATGTTGCTATTGCTTTCTTCATGACTTATACATGTTCCTATGACTATGAGATTATGCAACTCCCGTTTGCCGGAGGAACACTTTGTGTGCTACCAAACGTCACAACGTAACTGGGTGATTATAAAGGAGCTCTACAGGTGTCTCGAATGGTAGATGTTGGGTTGGCGTATTTCGAGAATAGGATTTGTCACTCCGATTGTCGGAGAGGTATCTCTGGCCCCTCTCGGTAATGCACATCACATAAGCCTTGCAAGCATTGCAACTAATGAGTTAGTTGCGGGATGATGTATTACGGAACGAGTAAAGAGACTTGCCGGTAACGAGATTGAACTAGGTATTGGATACCGACGATCGAATCTCGGGCAAGTAACATACCGATGACAAAGGGAACAACATATGTTGTTATGCGGTCTAACCGATAAAGATCTTCATAGAATATGTAGGAGCCAATATGGGCATCCAGGTCCCGCTATTGGTTATTGACCGAAGACGTATCTCGGTCATGTCTACATTGTTCTCGAACCGTAGGGTCCGCACGCTTAACGTTACGATGACAGTTATTATGAGTTTATGCATTTTGATGTACCAAAGATTGTTCGGAGTCCCAGATGTGATCATGGACATGACGAGGAGTCTCGAAATGGTCGAGACATAAATATTGATATATTGGAAGCCTATGTTTGGATATCCGAAGTGTTCTGGGTGAAATCGGAATTTTACCGGAGTACCGGGAGGTTACCGGAACCCCCCCCCCCCCCCCCCCCCCCGGGAGCTATATGGGCCTTAGTGGGCTTTAGTGGAAAGGAGAAAGGGGCAGCCCAAGGTGGGCCGCGCGCCTCCCCCTCCCCTAGTCCTATTAGGACAAGGAGAGGTGGCCGCCCCCCTCTCTCTCTTTCCCCCCTCGAGGAATGCTATTCCAACTAGGATTGGGGGGGGGGGAATCCTACTCCCAGAGGGAGTAGGACTCCCTTGGCGCGCCCTCCTTGGCCGGCCGCCCCCTCCCCCTTGGCTCCTTTATATACGGAGGCAGGGGGCACCCTAGGACACACAAGTTGATCCTTCAGATCGTTCCTTAGCCGTGTGCGGTGCCCCCTGCCACCATATTCCACCTCGATCATATTGTAGTGGTGCTTAGGCGAAGCCCTGCGACGGTAGAACATCAAGATCATCACCACGCCGTCGTGCTGACGGAACTCCTCCCCGACGCTTTGCTAGATCGGAGCCCGGGGATTGTCATCGAGCTGTACGTGTGCTAAGAACTCGGAGGTGCCGGAGTAACGGTGCTTGGATCGGTCGGATCGGGAAGACGTACGACTACTTCCTCTACGTTGTGTCAACGCTTCCGCAGTCGGTCTGCGTGGGTACGTAGACAACACTCTCCCCTCTCGTTGCTGTGCATCAGCATGATCTTGCGTGTGCGTAGGAAAATTTTGAAATTACTACGCTCCCCAACAGTGGCATCCGAGCCAGGTTTTATATGTTGATGTTATATGCACGAGTAGAAAACAAGTGAGTTGTGGGCAATATAAGTCATACTGCCTACCAGCATGTCATACTTTGGTTCAGCGGTATTGTTGGACGAGACGACCTGGACCAACATTACGCGTACGCTTACGCGAGACCGGTTCCCCGACGTGCTTTGCACATAGGTGGCTTGCGGGCGACTGTCTCTCCAACTTTAGTTGAACCGAGTATGGCTACGCCTGGTCCTTGCGAAGGTTAAAACAAAGTCAAATTGACAAACTATCGTTGTGGTTTTGATGCGTAGGTGAGATTGGTTCTTGCTTAAGCCCGTAGCAGCCACGTAAAACTTGCAACAACAAAGTAGAGGACGTCTAACTTGTTTTTGCAGGCATGTTGTGATGTGATATGGTCAAGGCATGATGATGAATTTTATTGTATGAGATGATCATGTTTTGTAACCGAGTTATCGGCAACTGGCAGGAGCCATATGGTTGTCGCTTTATTGTATGCAATGCAATCGCGATGTAATGCTTTACTTTATCACTAAGCGGTAGCGATAGTCGTGGAAGCATAAGATTGGCGAGATGACAACGATGCTACGATGGAGATCAAGGTGTCGCGCCGGTGACGATGGTGATCATGACGGTGCTTCGGAGATGGAGATCACAAGCACAAGATGATGATGGACATATCATATCACTTATATTGACTGCATGTGATGTTTATCTTTTTATGCATCTTATCTTGCTTTGATTGACGGTAGCATTATAAGATGATCTCTCACTAAATTATCAAGAAGTGTTCTCCCTGAGTATGCACCGTTGCCAAAGTTCGTCGTGCCCAGACACCACGTGATGATCGGGTGTGATAAGCTCTACGTCCATCTACAACGGGTGCAAGCCAGTTTTTGCACACGCAGAATACTCAGGTTAAACTTGACGAGCCTAGCATATGCAGATATGGCCTCGGAACACGGAGACCGAAAGGTCGAGCGTGAATCATATAGTAGATATGATCAACATAACGATGTTCACCATTGAAAACTACTCCATCTCACGTGATGATCGGTTATGGTTTAGTTGATTTGGATCACGTGATCACTTAGAGGATTAGAGGGATGTCTATCTAAGTGGGAGTTCTTAAGTAATTTGATTAATTGAACTTAAACTTATCATGAACTTAGTACCTGATAGTATCTTGCTTGTTTATGTTGATTGTAGATAGATGGCTCGTGCTGTTGTTCCGTTGAATTTTAATGCGTTCCTTGAGAAAGCAAAGTTGAAAGATGATGGTAGCAATTACACGGACTGGGTCCGTAACTTGAGGATTATCCTCATTGCTGCTCAGAAGAATTACGTCCCGGAAGCACCGCTGGGTGCCAGGCCTGCTGCTGGAGCAACACCAGATGTTATGAACGTCTGGCAGAGCAAAGCTGATGACTACTCGATAGTTCAGTGTGCCATGCTTTACGGCTTAGAATCGGGACTTCAACGACGTTTTGAACGTCATGGAGCATATGAGATGTTCCAGGAGTTGAAGTTAATATTTCAAGCAAATGCCCGGATTGAGAGATATGAAGTCTCCAATAAGTTCTATAGCTGCAAGATGGAGGAGAACAGTTCTGTCAGTGAGCATATACTCAAAATGTCTGGGTATAATAATCACTTGATTCAGATGGGAGTTAATCTTCCAGATGATTGCGTCATTGACAGAATTCTCCAATCACTGCCACCGAGCTACAAGAGCTTCATGATGAACTATAATATGCAAGGGATGAACAAGACTATTCCCGAGCTCTTCGCAATGCTGAAAGCTGCGGAGGTAGAAATCAAGAAGGAGCATCAAGTGTTGATGGTTAACAAGACCACTAGTTTCAAGAAAAAGGGCAAAGGGAAGAAGAAGGGGAACTTCAAGAAGAACGGCAAGCAAGTTGCTGCTCAGGAGAAGAAACCCAAGTCTGGACCTAAGCCTGAAACTGAGTGCTTCTACTGCAAGCAGACTGGTCACTGGAAGCGGAACTGCCCCAAGTATTTGGCGGATAAGAAGGATGGCAAGGTGAACAAAGGTATATGTGATATACATGTTATTGATGTGTACCTTACTAGAGCTCGTAGTAGCACCTGGGTATTTGATACTGGTTCAGTTGCTAATATTTTCAACTCGAAACAGGGACTACGGATTAAGCGAACACTGGCAAAGGACGAGGTGATGATGCGCGTGGGAAACGGTTCCAAAGTCGATGTGATCGCGGTCGGCACGCTACCTCTACATCTACCTTCGGGATTAATATTAGACCTAAATAATTGTTATTTGGTGCCAGCGTTGAGCATGAACATTATATCTGGATCTTGTTTGATGCGAGACGGTTATTCATTTAAATCAGAGAATAATGGTTGTTCTATTTATATGAGTAATATCTTTTATGGTCATGCACCTTTGAAGAGTGGTCTATTTTTGATGAATCTCGATAGTAGTAACACACATATTCATAATGTTGAAGCCAAAAGATGCAGAGTTGATAATGATAGTGCAACTTATTTGTGGCACTGCCGTTTAGGTCATATCGGTATAAAGCGCATGAAGAAACTCCATACTGATGGACTTTTGGAACCACTTCATTATGAATCACTTGGTACTTGCGAACCGTGCCTCATGGGCAAGATGACTAAAACGCCGTTCTCCGGTACTGTGGAGAGAGCAACAGATTTATTGGAAATCATACATACCGATGTATGTGGTCCGATGAATATTGAGGCTCGTGGCGGATATCGTTATTTTCTCACCTTCACAGATGACTTAAGCAGATATGGGTATATCTACTTAATGAAACACAAGTCTGAAACATTTGAAAAGTTCAAAGAATTTCAGAGTGAAGTTGAAAATCATCGTAACAAGAAAATAAAGTTTCTATGATCTGATCGTGGAGGAGAATATTTGAGTTACGACTTTGGTGTACATTTGAAACAATGCGGAATAGTTTCGCAACTCACGCCACCCGGAACACCACAGCGTAATGGTGTGTCCGAACGTCGTAATCGTACTTTACTAGATATGGTGTGATCTATGATGTCTCCTACTGATTTACCGCTATCGTTTTGGGGTTATGCTTTAGAGACGGCCGCATTCACGTTAAATAGGGCACCATCAAAATCCGTTGAGACGACGCCTTATGAACCATGGTTTGGCAAGAAACCAAAGTTGTCGTTTCTTAAAGTTTGGGGCTGCGATGCTTATGTGAAAAAGCTTCAACCTGATAAGCTCGAGCCCAAATCGGAGAAATGTGTCTTCATAGGATACCCAAAGGAGACTGTTGGGTACACCTTCTATCACAGATCCGAAGGCAAGACATTCGTTGCTAAGAATGGATCCTTTCTAGAGAAGGAGTTTCTCTCGAAAGAAGTGAGTGGGAGGAAAGTAGAACTTGACGAGGTAACTGTACCTGCTCCCTTATTGGAAAGTAGTACATCACAGAAAACTGTTTCTGCGACACCTATACCAATTAGTGAGGAAGCTAATGATGATGATCATGAAACTTCAGGACAAGATACTACTGAACCTCGTAGATCAACCAGAGCGAGATCCGCACCAGAGTGGTACGATAATCCTGTTCTGGAAATCATGCTGCTAGATCATGATGAACCTACGAACTATGAAGAAGCGATGGTGAGCCCAGATTCCGCAAAATGGCTTGAAGCCATGAAATCTGAGATGGGATCCATGTATGAGAACAAATTATGGACTTTGGTTGAATTGCCCGATGATCGGCAAGCAATTGATAATAAATGGATCTTCAAGAAGAAGACTGACGCTGATGGTAATGTTACTGTCTACAAAGCTCGACTTGTCGCAAAAGGTTTTCGACAAGTTCAAGGGGTTGACTACGATGAGACTTTCTCACCCGTAGCGATGCTTAAGTCTGTCCGAATCATGTTAGCGATTGCCGCATTTTATGATTATGAAATTTGGCAGATGGATGTCAAAAATGCATTCCTGAATGGATTTCTGGAAGAATAGTTGTATATGATGCAACCGGAAGGTTTTGTCGATCCAAAGGGAGCTAACAAAGTATGCAAGCTCCAGCGATCCATTTATGGACTGGTGCAAGCCTCTCGGAGTTGGAATAAACGCTTTGATAGTGTGATCAAAGCATTTGGTTTTATACAGACTTTCGGAGAAGCCTGTATTTACAAGAAAGTGAGTGGGAGCTCTGTAGCATTTCTGATATTATATGTGGATGGCATATTACTGATTGGAAATGATATAGAATTTCTGGATAGCATAAAGGGATACTTGAATAAGAGTTTTTCAATGAAAGACCTCGGTGAAGCTTCTTACATATTAGGCATAAAGATCTATAGAGATAGATCAAGGCGCTTAATTGGACTTTCATGAAGCACATACCTTGACAAGATTTTGAAGAAGTTCAAAATGGATCAAGCAAAGAAAGGGTTCTTGCCTGTGTTACAAGGTGTGAAGTTGAGTCAGACTCAATGCCCGACCACTGCAGAAGATAGTGAGAAAATGAAGAATGTTCCCTATGCTTCAGCAATAGGCTCTATCATGTATGCAATGCTGTGTACCAGACATGATGTGTGCCTTGCTATAAGCTTAGCAGGGAGGTACCAAAGTAATCCAGGAGTGGATCACTGGACAGCGGTCAAGAACATCCTAAAATACCTGAAAAGGACTAATGATATGTTTCTCGTATATGGAGGTGACAAAGAGCTCACCGTAAGAGGTTACGTTGATGCAAGCTTTGACACTGATCCGGACGATTCTAAATCGCAAACCGGATACATGTCTACATTAAACGGTGGAGCTGTCAGTTGGTGCAGTTCTAAACAAAGCGTCGTAGCGGGATCTACATGTGAAGTGGAGTACATAGCTGCTTCGGAAGCAGCGAACGAAGGAGTCTGGATGAAGGAGTTCATATCCGATCTAGGTGTCATACCTAGTGCATCGGGTCCAATGAAAATCTTTTTTGACAATACTGGTGCAATTGCCTTGGCAAAGGAATCCAGATTTCACAAGAGGACCAAGCACATCAAGAGACGCTTCAATTCCATCCGGGATCTAGTCCAGGTGGGAGACATAGAGATTTGCAAGATACATACGGATCTGAATGTTGCAGACCCGTTGACTAAGCCTCTTCCACGAGCAAAACATGATCAGCACCAAGGCTCCATGGGTGTTAGAATCATTACTGTGTAATCTAGATTATTGACTCTAGTGCAAGTGGGAGACTGAAGGAAATATGCCCTAGAGGCGATAATAATGTTATTATTTATTTCCTTATATCATGATAAATGTTTATTATTCATGCTAGAATTGTATTAACCGGAAACATAATACATGTGTGAATACATAGACAAACTTAGTGTCACTACTATGCCTCTACTTGACTAGCTCGTTAATCAAAGATGGTTATGTTTCCTAACCATGAACAAAGTGTTGTTATTTGATTAACGAGGTCACATCATTTGAATGATCTGATTGACATGACCCATTCCATTTGCTTAGCACCCGATCGTTTAGTATGTTGCTATTGCTTTCTTCATGACTTATACATGTTCCTATGACTATGAGATTATGTAACTCCCGTTTGCCGGAGGAACACTTTGGGTGCTACCAAACGTCACAACGTTACTGGGTGATTATAAAGGAGCATTATAGGTGTCTCCAAAGGTACATGTTCGGTTGGCGTATTTCGAGACTAGGATTTGTCACTCCGATTGTCGGAGTGGTATCTCTGGGCCCTCTCGGTAATACACATCACATAAGCCTTGCAAGCATTGTAACTAAGATGTTAGTTGTGAGATGATGTATTATGGAACGAGTAAAGAGACTTGCCGGTACGAGATTGAACTAGGTATTGGAATACCGGACGATCGAAATCTCGGGCAAGTAACATACCGATGACAAGGAACAACGTATGTTGTATGCGGTCTGACCGATAAAGATCTTCATAGAATATGTAGGAGCCAATATGGGCATCCAGGTCCCGCTATTGGTTATTGACCGGAGACGTATCTCGGTCATGTCTACATTGTTCTCGAACCGTAGGGTCCGCACGCTTAAGGTTACGATGACAGTATATGAGTTTATGCATTTTGATGTACCGAATTGTTCGGAGTCCCGGATGTGATCACGGACATGACGAGGAGTCTCGAAATGGTCGAGACATAAAGATTGATATATTGGAAGCCTATATTTGGATATCGGAAGTTCCGGATGAAATCGGGATTTTACCGGAGTACCGGGAGGTTACCGGAACCCCCCGGGAGCTATATGGGCCTTAGTGGGCTTTAGTGGAAAGGAGAAGGCAGCCCAAGGGGCCGCGCGCCTCCCCCCTCCCCTAGTCCTATTAGGACAAGGAGAGGTGGCCGGCCCCCTCTCTCTCTTTTCCCCCTCAATCCTATTCCAACTAGGATTGGGGGGGGGGGAATCCTACTCCCAGAGGGAGTAGGACTCTCCTGGTGCGCCCTCCTTGGCCGGCCAGCCCCTCCCCCTTGGATCCTTTATATACGGGGGCAGGGGGCACCTCTATACACACAAGTTGATCCTTGAGATCGTTCCTTAGCCGTGTGCGGTGCCCCCTGCCACCATATTCCATCTCGATCATATTGTGCGTGGTGCTTAGGCGAAGCCCTGCGACGGTAGAACATCTAAGAACGTCACCACGCCGTCGTGCTGACGGAACTCCTCCCCGACGCTTTGCTGGATCGGAGCCCGGGGATTGTCATCGAGCTGTACGTGTGCTAAGAACTCGAAGGGTGCCGGAGTAACGGTGCTTGGATCGGTCGGATCGGGAAGACGTACGACTACTTCCTCTACGTTGTCAACGCTTCCGCAGTCGGTCTGCGTGGGTACATAGACAACACTCTCCCCTCTCGTTGCTGTTGCATCATCCATGATCTTGCATGTGCGTAGGAAATTTTGAAATTACTACGTTCCCCAAAAGGTTGTAGCCGAGCCAGTAATCAGTGGGCGTCGGGGTTGCGCCTGAACGCCATCCAGCCGGCAAGGAACCACTTCCCCGGACATCCACGCTGCTACATGAAGTGAAACTCTCCTGGCAAAGCAAAGTAAAATCTTATGATCAAATGTAATGGAAAATATAAATGAATTCCTTACCTACTGCATTTTGTGAACCAGAATAAGTGGGACCATATCTAGAGTATCATTCTCATGTTCGCCTTGGACAGAGGTTAATCGACGTGGTGTATTGAAACTCAGTACTCAATACTCCAGTTACATGTCAGTCCTAGACTCCTAGTGCTTGGTGATGCTCACGAATGAGGCAGGGGTGCGGGCAGCACCGTCATGGCTCACATAGGCACAACCCACGTGCTACCTATGTTAAACACCGTGGAGGAGAAGTGGCAGATGTGACGCGCTAGCTGGACGGACGTGGCGGCAGTGGGCAACAACTGTAGTACTAAAAGAAAATCAGCGTTGTTTAAGGTAGTAACAGCCACGGTCGAAAATAGTAAGTTTTGGTAATTATAACCCGACTACTTGTACACAATCAGACAAAATCTAGAAGGACCATCTAGCCAAACCATAAAAAGTATATATTCATGTTATCACCTGAAACCAAAGTTCCATGGAAGCATTCAGTTCAATGATAAACCATGCCATCTTGATTCATGCCTTGTAGGTATATGGAAAGGACCAAACAAGGATATCTCACAATTTAGCCCTCCCTTAGTGTGAGCCTCTCCTGCATATGCAGTTTTGAAATAAAGAAAATTAGACAAATGCACCTTTAAATATCGAGTTGTGCATAATTCTTATTGAAACAAAAGAAATATACTTCGCGAGAAGTAAAATTAATTAGTTACATTCTGACATATGTAGCTAACAGGCATCGTTAAAACAATATATTTCTATAATGACCAAAAAGGGTATATGCATGTATGGAAACTATCAGGAAGGTGAGTTTAGAAATCGACAAAAGGAAATTCAAGCATATTTAATTTTAAAAGAAGAAAGAACAAAATCTGATATTTCTTTTGGAAGTGTGTGTATAACAGTAGTACACAAAGCTGTGATTTGGAAAATTAAGGATTATCAAGTAAACATAACACTGACTGCCATCATGAGCAAGGTCCATCTCTCTGGACTCGGAAAAATATAATGCAATCTTGGTAGCACAAATATACACGTAGAAAACAAAACATGTGTGGATCCTTCTATCAAAGGTTACAGAAAAAACAATTTGAACTCACTATGTTACTTAGAAAATGTCTTGGTAAGACATATATACAATATTTATGAAGCCCTCTAGTTTGATAAGAAAAACAATGGAGGAGCCGAGATTTAGTGATCCTTTAGCATGGAACTAAATATGAAGGCATGGGTATGACATAGAAGCCCTTCTTCCACTATATGTTTATCCACTCGAGGGGAAATGAATCACTTACTTTATATGAGATAATTTCAGTACCAATAAAGTTCAGATAGACAAATTCAGCACCTAAATGATCATATATAAGTTCAGTTTGTTTAATGAACCTTTATATTGCACTTTTTATCCCTAGGTAAAATGAAACATCTGTAAAAAAACCACAATAAAATTATATTAACCTAAGGAACTAAATCAAAATAATTAACCAAACATAAGAGTTCTAGGTATACGCAGCACATGTACTCTCTTCATTAGACATAAGCAAGCAATCCAACAAATACAAACATAAGAATCGATCCCGCGAGGGGCGAATCCACTGGCCATGGGAGAGAAGGATGAGGGGATTGGGAGAAGGTGGGGCCCTGCAGCGATGGGGAGAGGGTGGGGGCGCGGTGGCGGTGGTTGTGGACGACGGCGACGACGCCGAGGAAGTGAGCATCGGGGGTCGGGCGGGCAGGACGAACGAGATGGCGGCGGCGCAAGCGCCCACCACCGTCTGCTGCCCCTCTAGACTCGAGCACTCTGCTGGCGACCACGCTAGGAAAGGATGTCAAAGATGCAACCACTGATGGCTCGGCTCGTCTGCTTCGGCGGCTAACACTTCTCCTACCTACTCCCGATGAGAGAGTGCAGCAACCATGAGGGCCCGTCCACCTGCAGAAGCAGCTTGTCCTCATCAGGGAAACCTGCACATAAAATAAACGCAAGAATCAGAATAATAGGAGATGAAGAAACAAAGAAGAGATTCATGCCCACCCGGAATAGTCAGAGATCCACTCAGAACCAAGACCATATTAACCTAAGAGCCGCCTAAACGGGTAGTCATAGTTAAGAACATACATAGCAGAACAATTAATGATTGATGCCGCTAAATCAACAATCCAAAACTGTAGCTTTTTTTGATAGATGGCTGCTGGAAACACGCAAATACAAGCAGTGGTACTTCTAATGAAAGAAATACACATGATTCTCCTCAAATCAAATAGATAAGGTTTCTTCTTCTTCCCCTAGTTAACAACAAGGGGCCAGCAAGCATTAAACATCACAATAGAAATCCGATTGGTTGCACACACATTCAAACTGAAACAAAACGTGTATTGATTAAAATTGAATGAGATTGCACAATAGCAATCACCACCAGGTTGTGTCCAGAACCACAATTGCAATAAAAATAAGATAGATGTGCAGGGGGTAGGAAGAGGGGGTGGAGTTCACCACGTCAGGGGGTAGGAGGAGGGAGGAGCCATGAGAGCTCGTGCCTCGTCCACCTGCAGCAGCAGCAGCTCCACCGGCCCCTTCTTCCAGATCGGAGCAGCTGCACACAAAACAAACAAAGGAATCATAAGGAGGGGAGATTAAGAAACCGACAAGAGAGGGGATTTAGGGATCATGCGCACGCACCATAGTCGGAGACCCGTGGATGAGCTCGTCGGAGATGGCCTGCAGCCGGCGTAGTGCGAGGGAGATGAGGAGAGAGGAGGATCTGATCTATGGCGCCATCGGTAGGGTTCCGGGCGGCGGTTGAGGTTGCAGGGGTGGAAGGAGGAGGAGGACTCATCAGCACGGCCCTGGCGGCGTTGTACGCCGCTCCCTGCCGCCACCGCCGCCGTGCTCCTTGTCCTCCCCCCGCTGCCTACTGCGCCGCCTTGGCTTGCCGCTGCTGCTCCCCCCCGCCGCCACCGTCGTGCTCCTCGTCCTCCCTCCACTGCTGCTCGTCGTCGTTGGAAGGGGGGCTCTGTTGCGGCGGATCTGGCCGCGGACGGCGCAGTTCGAGGCGGTAGGTGGCGGCAGCGGCGATGTGGGTGGGAGAAGGGGAGAGGAGGCGTGCGGGAGGGGAAAGGAGGCGCGCGCGAGGGGAGCCGGCTAGGGTTTTTCCCACGGGAGCCACCCCTTTTATACCACCCCTCCGCGAAATGACCAAAATGCCCCGGTGGGGGCACTGTATTTACGTTCTGTTGCAATTGGAATTTTATCCAACGGCTGATGTTGATCGGGTAAATATCCAACGACCCACAAAGATTTGGATCAAGATCCGACGGTCTGTGTCGCGAGGAACTTTCGATCCGACGGCCGAGGGTGCCTGATCGCTGAGGAGCCTCCGGCATCCATCCGGTTCATATCTCTTGATGAGTACAGGGGATTTTCTATAAATTTTGAAACATTCCCCATATTCACTAAATAAAGAAAGGACTGCGGGTTGAATAGAAGAAACCGTAGGGGCATTTATGCAAGAGCGCCGCGACGGTGAACCCGGAGACTCAATCTGTGCTTTATTATTAGGGAGAGATTTTATTTTCTAGTATTTTTTTCGGGCGAATTCTGGTTTTAAAAAAAATCCCGCCGGACCGGACTGGGCCGAGGCCCAGCTGGCCCAGCCAGCGCCGCCGCCTCCCTCCCGTGTGCGAGACGGACTCGCCGGAGTCCGCCTGCGCCACGCTGCTGCGCAGCCCCCTCCTCCAAGTCGGCCTCGACCCCGACACCCCCTCTTAAATATCCCGCTGCCATACCCCGCCACCCACCACCCCCGCCACCCAATGCCACCGCCGCGTGCGCGCCCCGCCGTTGCAAGCCGCCGCTGCCCCGCAGCTCACCGCCGCAAGCCGCCGCCGCCACACAGCTCGCCGACGCCCCGCCGCCGCAAGCCCGACGCCGCGCCGCCTCGCCGGAGGTAGTCGACGCCGCCACCACCATTGTCGTATTTTTCGGTTAACCATTCGTTTTTTAGAAACCCTAGATCTAATTTTTTTAATAGATCGGTTCGTTCGGTTTTCTGTCGGTTTATTTATTTAGCGGACGTTCGTCCGTACGTTCGTTTTAACGAACGTCGTTCATCCGTTAGCCGCAGACAACGAACATTCGTTCGTTAGCCTGTTCGTCAGTTTTTCTTTTTCCAAGGGTTTTTTTGCGATTATTTTTCGATTGTGATTTCTGCCCTAATCTTCGATCTAGTATAACTTCTCGCTTGTTTATCCAAATTGGGTGAAATAAGCGCCTAGATCTTCGTCCCGATGTCCTCTTTCTGTTTAACAAACTTGAACAAGATTTTGGTACTGTAAAATTTGACTTCACTTAGATTAGTAATCGTATCTTGTTTCTTTCGTGGTTTGAGTTTCGTTGCTTCGTTTGATTTGATTCTTTTTGCAAACCGGAGTTCTTCAGTTGAACTTTCTGGTTAGATCTTATTATTTGAGTTTTACCCGTGAATCTTTGCTTGATTGCTTATGTATGCTATTGTTTGTTTGCGATAGAACACCAGGAGTGCGAAGCGTGCTACTACGAGTCGCTAGGTTTTGCGGATCGTTGGCAAGGCAAGTAATACTTTGATCATACCCCTTTATCACCCAGTTTTTATGCATTAGTTTCAACCCTCACACATTGCATGAGTAGGATCTCTTAACATGTGGGTCTAGGAAGTAGATGATGTGGTAGAACCTATTACCTGTTTTATTATCAAACCCCTGGGAGTTACTTCTACGCTATGCTTATGCTGCCATGCTATGCTCGTAGACGTGGATTGGGTTTGAGTGTATCCATGACAACTATGAGTTGTTAATTAATGGTTCAACTTAAGGTGGCAACTTTAATACACATCTGGGTGGATTGCTTGTGGGCACCTGGAGAATCCAGTGTTGTCCTAGGATATCCCGGAGTACCCGTGTGATCATCCTGCGGTCCGCCACCCAGGCTCAAAGGGATCATAAGATTATTCATGCTAGAAACTTCCGCGTGCATCCACAAGCTATTATGGGCTCTAGCATAGTCGAGTATGTTGCATGATCTCTTTCAGTGGTGGGCTAGCAGATATAGGGGAAAGTAGGTGTAACTGTCCACCTAGAGTAAAGAGGTACTGCTTCTAAAAGACTGTGTCTCGGTCATCCGTTTCTCAAGCACCATGTAGTGAGAGGAATCCAACGGAGGAGATAGAGTCTTGTGGGGAAAAGTGCGCAAACCTTTGCAGAGTGTACAAACTAATCATGGTTAGCCGTGTCCCCGGTTATGGACATCTTGAGTATCCGGTTCTTGGATTATTATATGGATCTCATCACTCTAAATTAATTTGTTGGATTGCTAATTACTTTTAATTGGGATTGAGTTGGAGGAACCTTCTCAATGTTGTTCAACTATCATGCTAGTTAAATAAAATATATTCCTTTGTTGTAGGGAAAAATTGGCTTTTCGCAAAACATATTAACCATACAGCCTCCACCAGCCATATATGCATATAATGATAGCCTTTATCTATTCATTACGCTACTGTGCTACATTGCCAGCATATTTCATGTGCTGGCCCATTTTTGGGCTGCAACGTATCATGTTGCAGACTTTTCAGACAAGGAGTATGGTTCGCTAGGCCGTTGTCATGCACTCAGCTATGCCGTTGGATTTGATGGACTCACTTTATCTTTCAAGCCTTCCGTTGTTATCTTAGTTTAGATGGCCTTAAGCCATATTTATTGTAATAAGTTCTCTCTTGAGAAATGCGATGTAATAAGTGTGTGATTGCTACTCTGTTATAAATCCTTCGAGTACTGTGTGTGTCAGCATTATCGATCCAGGGATGACACTGAATCACAGATACTTGACCGTCTAAGGTCGGGTCGCTACAAGCGGGCGGCATAGTATTATTCGATTTGACTGCGGGTGGCATAGTTCCTGATACGACTTTAATGCGTCGAGGGAGAGGGTAACGGTTCCTGAAATGTTGAACGGCCAATGATGCATCCTCCTTCAATTAGCATAGTGTGAATTCATGAGGGAAGTAATGGGAGGAGGACCGGGAAAAGAGGCAGCACGATGTGAATGCAACATAGTTTGCACTCATATAAAGGCGCCCCTCCATTCCAATGCATCTACCACATCGTACGCATCTAAGCATTTGCCTAAGCACCTACACTAATAAGCGCAAAAGTTCTCACTCCAGACCCATGGAGGCGATGCGCGTGAGCGGCTAGCGGCTGTGCCAGATGGTCCATGACGCCGGCCTGCGGCATGGCACCGTGGATCGTCTCCACACGGTGTTGGCGACCGGCTGGTGGATGGCCGCCGTCGATGCCAGCTACGACTCTCAGTATGACCAGATTATCATTCGTGAAGGAAATATGCCCTAGAGGCAATAATAAAGTTATTATTTATTTCCTTATATCATGATAAATGTTTATTATTCATGCTAGAATTGTATTAACCGGAAACATAATACATGTGTGAATACATAGACAAACTTAGTGTCACTACTATGCCTCTACTTGACTAGCTCGTTAATCAAAGATGGTTATGTTTCCTAACCATGAACAAAGTGTTGTTATTTGATTAACGAGGTCACATCATTAGTTGAATGATCTGATTGACATGACCCATTCCATTAGCTTAGCACCCGATCGTTTAGTATGTTGCTATTGCTTTCTTCATGACTTATACATGTTCCTATGACTATGAGATTATGCAACTCCCGTTTGCCGGAGGAACACTTTGTGTGCTACCAAACGTCACAACGTAACTGGGTGATTATAAAGGAGCTCTACAGGTGTCTCGAATGGTAGATGTTGGGTTGGCGTATTTCGAGAATAGGATTTGTCACTCCGATTGTCGGAGAGGTATCTCTGGGCCCTCTCGGTAATGCACATCACATAAGCCTTGCAAGCATTGCAACTAATGAGTTAGTTGCGGGATGATGTATTACGGAACGAGTAAAGAGACTTGCCGGTAACGAGATTGAACTAGGTATTGGATACCGACGATCGAATCTCGGGCAAGTAACATACCGATGACAAAGGGAACAACGTATGTTGTTATGCGGTCTGACCGATAAAGATCTTCATAGAATATGTAGGAGCCAATATGGGCATCCAGGTCCCGCTATTGGTTATTGACCGGAGACGTATCTCGGTCATGTCTACATTGTTCTCGAACCGTAGGGTCCGCACGCTTAACGTTACGATGACAGTTATTATGAGTTTATGCATTTTGATGTACCGAAGATTGTTCGGAGTCCCGGATGTGATCATGGACATGACGAGGAGTCTCGAAATGGTTGAGACATAAAGATTGATATATTGGAAGCCTATGTTTGGATATCGAAAGTGTTCCGGGTGAAGTCAGGATTTTACCGGAGTACCGGGAGGTTACCGGAACCCCCCGGGAGCTATATGGGCCTTAGTGGGCTTTAGTGGAAAGGAGAAAGGGGCAGCCCAAGGTGGGCCGCGCGCCTCCCCCTCCCCTAGTCCTATTAGGACAAGGAGAGGTGGCCGGCCCCCTCTCTCTCTCTTTCCCCCCTCGAGGAATCCTATTCCAACTAGGATTGGGGGGTGAATCCTACTCCCAGAGGGAGTAGGACTCCCTTGGCGCGCCCTCCTTGGCCGGCCGCCCCTCCCCCTTGGCTCCTTTATATACGGAGGCAGGGGGCACCCTAACACACACAAGTTGATCCTTGAGATCGTTGATGTTATATGCACGAGTAGAACACAAGTGAGTTGTGGGCAATATAAGTCATACTGCCTACCAGCATGTCATACTTTGGTTCAGCGGTATTGTTGGACGAGACGACCCGGACCAACATTACGCGTACGCTTACGCGAGACCGGTTCCCCGACGTGCTTTGCACATAGGTGGCTTGCGGGCGACTGTCTCTCCAACTTTAGTTGAACCGAGAATGGCTACGCCCGGTCCTTGCGTAGGTTAAAACAGAGTCAAATTGACAAACTATCGTTGTGGTTTTGATGCGTAGGTGAGATTGGTTCTTGCTTAAGCCCGTAGCAGCCACATAAAACTTGCAACAACAAAGTATAGGACGTCTAACTTGTTTTTGCAGGCATGTTGTGATGTGATATGGTCAAGGCATGATGATGAATTTTATTGTATGAGATGATCATGTTTTGTAACCGAGTTATCGGCAACTGGCAGGAGCCATATGGTTGTCGCTTTATTGTATGCAATGCAATCGCGATGTAATGCTTTACTTTATCACTAAGCGGTAGCGATAGTCGTGGAAGCATAAGATTGGCGAGACGACAACGATGCTACGATGGAGATCAAGGTGTCGCGCCGGTGACGATGGTGATCATGACGGTGCTTCGGAGATGGAGATCACAAGCACAAGATGATGATGGACATATCATATCACTTATATTGATTGCATGTGATGTTTATCTTTTATGCATCTTATCTTGCTTTGATTGACGGTAGCATTATAAGATGATCTCTCACTAAATTATCAAGAAGTGTTCTCCCTGAGTATGCACCGTTGCCAAAGTTCGTCGTGCCCAGACACCACGTGATGATCGGGTGTGATAAGCTCTACGTCCATCTACAACGGGTGCAAGCCAGTTTTTGCACACGCAGAATACTCAGGTTAAACTTGACGAGCCTAGCATATGCAGATATGGCCTCGGAACACGGAGACCGAAAGGTCGAGCGTGAATCATATAGTAGATATGATCAACATAACGATGTTCACCATTGAAAACTACTCCATCTCACGTGATGATCGGTTATGGTTTAGTTGATTTGGATCACGTGATCACTTAGAGGATTAGAGGGATGTCTATCTAAGTGGGAGTTCTTAAGTAATTTGATTAATTGAACTTAAACTTATCATGAACTTAGTACCTGATAGTATCTTGCTTGTTTATGTTGATTGTAGATAGATGGCTCGTGCTGTTGTTCCGTTGAATTTTAATGCGTTCCTTGAGAAAGCAAAGTTGAAAGATGATGGTAGCAATTACACGGACTGGGTCCGTAACTTGAGGATTATCCTCATTGCTGCTCAGAAGAATTACGTCCTGGAAGCACCGCTGGGTGCCAGGCCTGCTGCTGGAGCAACACCAGATGTTATGAATGTCTGGCAGAGCAAAGCTGATGACTACTCGATAGTTCAGTGTGCCATGCTTTACGGCTTAGAATCGGGACTTCAACGACGTTTTGAACGTCATGGAGCATATGAGATGTTCCAGGAGTTGAAGTTAATATTTCAAGCAAATGCCCGGATTGAGAGATATGAAGTCTCCAATAAGTTCTATAGCTGCAAGATGGAGGAGAACAGTTCTGTCAGTGAGCATATACTCAAAATGTCTGGGTATAATAATCACTTGATTCAATTGGGAGTTAATCTTCCAGATGATTGCGTCATTGACAGAATTCTCCAATCACTGCCACCAAGCTACAAGAGCTTCGTGATGAACTATAATATGCAAGGGATGAACAAGACTATTCCCGAGCTCTTCGCAATGCTGAAAGCTGCGGAGGTAGAAATCAAGAAGGAGCATCAAGTGTTGATGGTTAACAAGACCACTAGTTTCAAGAAAAAGGGCAAAGGGAAGAAGAAGGGGAACTTCAAGAAGAACGGCAAGCAAGTTGCTGCTCAGGAGAAGAAACCCAAGTCTGGACCTAAGCCTGAAACTGAGTGCTTCTACTGCAAGCAGACTGGTCACTGGAAGCGGAACTGCCCCAAGTATTTGGCGGATAAGAAGGATGGCAAGGTGAACAAAGGTATATGTGATATACATGTTATTGATGTGTACCTTACTAGAGCTCGCAGTAGCACCTGGGTATTTGATACTGGTTCTGTTGCTAATATTTGCAACTCGAAACAGGGACTACGGATTAAGCGAACACTGGCAAAGGACGAGGTGATGATGCGCGTGGGAAACGGTTCCAAAGTCGATGTGATCGCGGTCGGCACGCTACCTCTACATCTACCTTCGGGATTAATATTAGACCTAAATAATTGTTATTTGGTGCCAGCGTTGAGCATGAACATTATATCTGGATCTTGTTTGATGCGAGACGGTTATTCATTTAAATCAGAGAATAATGGTTGTTCTATTTATATGAGTAATATCTTTTATGGTCATGCACCTTTGAGAGTGGTCTATTTTTGATGAATCTCGATAGTAGTAACACACATATTCATAATGTTGAAGCCAAAAGATGCAGAGTTGATAATGATAGTGCAACTTATTTGTGGCACTGCCGTTTAGGTCATATCGGTATAAAGCGCATGAAGAAACTCCATACTGATGGACTTTTGGAACCACTTGATTATGAATCACTTGGTACTTGCGAACCGTGCCTCATGGGCAAGATGACTAAAACGCCGTTCTCCGGTACTATGGAGAGAGCAACAGATTTATTGGAAATCATACATACCGATGTATGTGGTCCGATGAATATTGAGGCTCGTGGCGGATATCGTTATTTTCTCACCTTCACAGATGACTTAAGCAGATATGGGTATATCTACTTAATGAAACACAAGTCTGAAACATTTGAAAAGTTCAAAGAATTTCAGAGTGAAGTTGAAAATCATCGTAACAAGAAAATAAAGTTTCTATGATCTGATCGTGGAGGAGAATATTTGAGTTACGAGTTTGGTGTACATTTGAACAATGGAATAGTTTCGCAACTCACGCCACCCGGAACACCACAGCGTAATGGTGTGTCCGAACGTCGTAATCGTACTTTACTAGATATGGTGCGATCTATGATGTCTCTTACTGATTTACCGCTATCGTTTTGGGGTTATGCTTAGAGACGGCCGCATTCACGTTAAATAGGGCACCATCAAAATCCGTTGAGACGACGCCTTATGAACTATGGTTTGGCAAGAAACCAAAGTTGTCGTTTCTTAAAGTTTGGGGCTGCGATGCTTATGTGAAAAAGCTTCAACCTGATAAGCTCGAGCCCAAATCGGAGAAATGTGTCTTCATAGGATACCCAAAGGAGACTGTTGGGTACACCTTCTATCACAGATCCGAAGGCAAGACATTCGTTGCTAAGAATGGATCCTTTCTAGAGAAGGAGTTTCTCTCGAAAGAAGTGAGTGGGAGGAAAGTAGAACTTGACGAGGTAACTGTACCTGCTCCCTTATTGGAAAGTAGTACATCACAGAAAACTGTTTCTGCGACACCTATACCAATTAGTGAGGAAGCTAATGATGATGATCATGAAACTTCAGGACAAGATACTACTGAACCTCGTAGATCAACCAGAGCGAGATCCGCACCAGAGTGGTACGATAATCCTGTTCTGGAAATCATGCTGCTAGATCATGATGAACCTACGAACTATGAAGAAGCGATGGTGAGCCCAGATTCCGCAAAATGGCTTGAAGCCATGAAATCTGAGATGGGATCCATGTATGAGAACAAATTATGGACTTTGGTTGAATTGCCCGATGATCGGCAAGCAATTGATAATAAATGGATCTTCAAGAAGAAGACTGACGCTGATGGTAATGTTACTGTCTACAAAGCTCGACTTGTCGCAAAAGGTTTTCGACAAGTTCAAGGGGTTGACTACGATGAGACTTTCTCACCCGTAGCGATGCTTAAGTCTGTCCGAATCATGTTAGCGATTGCCGCATTTTATGATTATGAAATTTGGCAGATGGATGTCAAAAATGCATTCCTGAATGGATTTCTGGAAGAATAGTTGTATATGATGCAACCGGAAGGTTTTGTCGATCCAAAGGGAGCTAACAAAGTATGTGTAGCGACCAGAACTCAAACAGTCTGATCTCTGTGCTCCGGTGTCATCCCTGGATCAGTAATGCTGACACCACACAGTACTCGAAGGATTTATAGCAGAGTAGCAATCACACACTTATTACATCGAGTGTCTCGAAAGAGAATTTATTACAATAAATATGGCTTAAGGCCATCTAATAACGATAACAGCGGAAGGCTTGGAAGGTAAGTGAGTCCATCAACTCCAACGGCATCACTGAGTATAGAACCACGACCTAAAAACTCCTTAATCATCGTCTGAAAAGTCTGCAACATTAATGTTGCAGCCCGAAAACGGGTCAGCACATGGAATATGCTGGCAAGGTAACACATAGAGAGTAATGGAATGCAACAACTATACTATATGCATATTTGGCTGGTGGAAAGCTCTATGGTTACAGTTTTTGCGTAAAGCCAATTTTTCCCTACTTCAAAGGAATAAATTTAATTACTATCATGGTGGTTGTTAAACATTGAGAATGGTTGACAGCATTCTCAATCCCAATTAAAATAGCATCATTAAACCCAACAAAATCAACTTTAGAGTAACATGTTGAGATTCACATGATAATCCAGGTACTAGATACTCAAGATGTCCATAACCGGGGACACGGCTAATCATGATTAGTTTATTACACTCTGCAGAGGTTTGCGCACTTTTCCCCACAAGACTCGATCGCCTCCGTTTGGTTTCTCGCACTACAGGGTGTTTGAGAAGACGGATGACCGAGACATAGTCTTTCAGAAGCGCTAGCACCTTACGATCAGGTAGACCGTACCACCTACATCCCCTACATCTGCTAGTCTACCACTGTAAGAGTTCGCACAACTTAGTCAACTATGCCAGAGCCCATAATGGCTTGTGGCTGCACACGGAAGTTTCTAGTATGAATAATCTCAAGATCCCTTTGAGCCTGGGTGACGGTCCAAAAGAAAACAAGCAAGTCTTGGAAACCAGGTGCCTCAATCCACCCAGATGTGTGTTAGGTTGCCACCTTAGATAAACCATTAATTAACAATCTCACATCTGTCATGGATTTCTCTCACCCAATCCACGTCTACTAGCATAGCATGGCATAATAAGCAAACGTAGAAGTAACTCCCAAAGGTTTGATAATAAACAGGTAATAGGTACTACCTCATCTACTTCCCATCCCACAATTTAATTAGATCCTATTCATGCAATGTGTGAGGATTGATCTAATGCAATAAAACTGGGTTGTAGAAAAGGTATGATCAAAGTGTTACTTGCCTTGCTGATGATCCGCGGAACCTAGAGATTCAACGTAACAGGCGGCGCACTCCGGATATTCCATCGCAGACAAACAAACAAGAATACAATAAGTACTCATCTAATGCACAGGTAAAGCTCAAATAGAAGATCTAACTAGGAAGTTCAACTTAAGAACCCTGGGTTGGCAAAAAGAATCAAATCGAACGAAGCAAAAGAAAACAAACGGTGAAAGAAACAACTTCGTTCTAGTAATCTGGATCTAAGTCAAATTTTACAGTAGCAAAACATGTTTAAGTTGATTATTCGGAAAGAGGGTTTCGAGACGAAACTCCAGGCGCTTGAATCGCCTGATTCCGATAAACGAGCGAAAAGTTATACTAAAACGAAAATCGGATCAGAAATCGCGATCAGAAAAATAACCGCGAAAAATCCGACTAAAAAGAAAGATGACGAACAGAATTTTTTTTTAAACGGCATGGAAAACAAGGCGGCGGCGAACCTCGGGCGGCGCGCTGCTCCGGCGGCGGTGACGGCTGGCGGCGGCGGCGGCGGCTGGCGGCGGCTAGGGTTATGGCGGCGGGGTGGGTTATGGCGGCGGGGTGGGCTGGCTCGGCTCGGGCCTCGGGCGCGCATTATAAAGGCCCCGGCCAGGCGGTGTCCTGGCCGAGTACG